>NC_080686.1:7296823-7599853 GCF_030445035.2 Dasypus novemcinctus | reverse complement strand
AATCTCTCAGGAAAACATAACATTCCAGCAGAACCAGGACTTGATAGTACGAGTAACCTGGGCAACAAGATTTATGAGTACATTTGTTTCTATAACATAATAGAACATCTTGAGCTTTGGTTACTATCTTATCCACTGTGCACTGTGTTTTCAAGAATGAGGTAATGGGAATAGTTAGCTAGAATAGTTGCTGGTTCTCATGATTGCTTGGGGTATATAAAGAAGCCCCTGATATTAATAAACTTGTCTGATGAGCTTGAGGCTTCAGTGCTCTCAGATCCCCTGATCCCAATCTCTCTTTATCTTTCATTCCAGATATCCTTTGGGTCCACAACTCCGACAGGTGAAAACCAGAGACACTTTATTAAGACCAAACTATACTGTGTATTATACAATAAATATGTCACATCCACACCAACACTTCCCTATAAGAATGTTTTTTTTGAATTTCAATTCAAGCTAATGGACCCCTTGTTAAGAACCCCTGCCCTTAACTGAAATAACCTAATCAAAAAGTCATACAGGAATAGATAACCTTTTTTTTTTGAGGTACTGGGGCCATCCCCAGGACCCTATATTTGGGAAGTTGATGCATGACCACTGAGTCACATTGGCTCCCCTGAGTAGGTTTTTTTGTTTGTTCTGCTTGTTTCTTGTTGTTGTCATTTATTTTGTTTCCTTTTTAGGATGCACCTGGGACCTCCGATGTGGGAAGCAAGTACTCAAGCACTTGAGCCACATCCGCTCCCCTGGATTACCTTTAAGAACGTAATTTTCTGGGGCCCATCCAGCTACAAACCACCACAGGTAGTGTCTTCTGCATTAATACCAGAACATGGGTTTTAAGAAAAAAATATACAAATCAGGGGGTCAGTCATGTCAATACATTTTCTGAGCATTTTCATATGCCACACCATGATATATAAAACTGAGTAAAAAACCTGATACTGCCCTTCTGGAATTCATTGTCTAGGGGAGGAGACAGTGAAGAAAAATGTAATATCAGTTGTCCAAACTTTGATAGAAACACAGAACTTTTGGTGAGCTGGAAATAGGTACCAGTGTTGGACTTGAATATTCAAATTACTGACACCTAGGCCAGTATCTAAAAAAAGGTCATGCTGGATATTGTTGTAAAGTGTTCCAGAAATAGAAGGTTGCATAAGCAAGTCACTAATGCAGTAGAAAATATGGTCCACAGAAAAGAACTGACCATATTCATGCCTGAGATCCTGCTTTGAGCAGATACACAAAATTGCATGGCAATAAACACGTCCACCAATATCACAATTGCTGAGGCCTGCCGCTATAAACCACCATTCAAGGTGAAGCGAGGACTCAAGATCTCCCTAGGTGTAAACTTACCTAGGAGCAAAGCACTCATGGACCAGAACTGTGTGGGCTCATGGGGTGGTTTCTGGACTGAAAGTGCTGTAAGACAATTCCACTCCTCCCATATGCTTCCTGCCCCATCACATCTGTCTCCCTGATTGGAAAGTCTCTGTGATGAGGATCTGTGCAAGTGTGAGGGCACATAAGACAGACTCATAAACCATACAGGCAACTAGGTGTTATATGGTTATAACGATGCCTGTGCAACTCTACCAATATCACAGCAGAGGTCCCAAAACGTCTGCCCTTCTGAAGAGGCTCCCATCTTGGTATAAATCCTACTGTAAAGACAATACACTTGTCAGAAACATGAGACAAGGTCGTAGACTCATGACTTGTGCCATGATGAAGATGTATGAGGAGAAAGCAGTGAAAATTGATATAAGTACAGTGTTGTACTATCTCAGAAATGCAGATACAAACAGAAGACCCAAATCTACATGAAAAGAAAACATAGACCACATACCTAAACAGAGATAGCAACATCAACATGTAATGAAACAATGAAAATTCTAAGAGAAAAATGAGAATTTGGGTTTTCATTTATTTTGTTTTATATTATTTATTGACTTTCTTACAAAGTCAAATAATCAGAATAGGTGAAGACAGAAAAAGAACAGTTAGGCATTCATGCTCATAACCAATTCTCTACTTGCTCACAACTTATGACAAAATTACTGCACAGAAGTTACTACAAGAAAAGAAGAGTTACAAATGGGGAGACCAGAGACTCCTCACACAGGACAACCTATCTGAGGCACAAGAAAAGAAGATGTAATGGCATAAGAAATTGTGCAACAGGATCAATGTTCCTAAGAGGCCCAGAAAACTTACTACTAGAGTTAGAATAGAGAGGGCTGCAAAAAAGAGGATCCCCAGGTGAAAAAAAGTAGATATACTAGATTATTCCTTGAATTGACTAGGTGAAAGCAAGTAACAGGAGTAACTTTATAATTATTTTGGAATGTTAGGGTGATAAAAGATAGATCTAATGACAAGGAAAAAATGATATATTAAAGCAATTGCTGACTCCCCAAAAATAATTTTGTAATGGAAAATTAAAACTACAGAACAGCAATAAATACTATTTACATAATCAAAATAATGTAAGCACTAAATTAATAAAAACCATGATATAATTATTTTGGAAAATAATGAGGGCTGAGAAGTGGGCAGATAAGATGTGGATTCACAACTATTCAACTGTAGATTGAGTATAAATTGGGAAATATAAGGAAACAGAAAATATTATCCAAAAATTGAAATATACAAAGAAGCATTAAAATAATCAAAAATACTTACTGCTGGGAAGTGGCATTGAGGATGTAAAGAAATGTGGCTGGGAGGAAATTCTTATTTTGTTGTTTTAATGATGGCTGTATTATTCAGAACTTTAAGAATATATCATTTTGACCCAACACTCAAAGCAAGGGAAACAGTTTGGAACAGCAAAATTTCACTACGAAGTGATAACTTTTCTTGGCAAACACCTGTAGTTTCTCTTTTAAGCCGAGATGTTTTTGGTATGATCAGAGTGAGGCAGTGGCAGGATCCTCATTTTTCTGCATAGGATTTAAGTACAATGGTGTGGAAGGTGAAGACAGTTGAGAACCAATGCTGTTCATGCTTTAATAGCCATCTGAATCTCTGCAATCCTGTAAATTGTACATCCTGGTTCAGTAGGTCAAAGGTGGGCCCTTGGATTCTGCTTTTCTATCAAGCCCAGGAATGTGCTGACACTGCTGGCACATGCACTTCATGCTGAACAGCAAGGCCCTGCTCTGGGTCTCTGCTTCCTTACAGAAGTGGTTTTCTGACTTTGATGCCTATTTAAATCACCTTGGGGTCCTTTAAACTCTGAATATCCAGATCACAGTCAAGAACAATTAAATCAGAATCTCTAGTGATGGATCCTGGAGTTAATGATTTTTGTAAAATGCTGACATAATTTCAAGGTGCAGAATATCCACTGCCTTAGAGGTTGTGATGCAATATGGGAGATCCCTATTTTTAGAAATATGGAGATGGTGGTATCAGCAAAACGTTGGAATAGGAATCTCCTATGGTTCATGCCTCTTCAAAACAATGCATAAAAGAGCAAATCTGTTGAAATCATATTTGTCATAACCCTGGAAACAAAGGTTTAGAGCTACCACATGAAGGTGGAAACAAGGAAAAGGAGACTTAAACTGAGGAAGGAGACCTTTGCATGATTTTAACTCAGTCCTATGCCCATCTCTGAAGTGTGGAGTGGTCCTGAAGGCTACAACCCATGTTCCCAGGTGTACACCTGGTTCCAGAGGGAACAGGGGAGATCCTGATCCCAAGGAACTGGATTTATCTGTTTTGACCTCTCTGGGCATTCCCTGAAAGACTGAAAGAGGCTTGCCTTTCTTTCTTTTCTCTAACTTGGAACTCTCTCAGGGCTAAAAAGTGGTAAAGGGGAGGATGGCCCTTGAAAACACTGAAATGCAAATGATCAAGCTCTTACTATCTGGAGAAAAGATGACAGGTGAAGTAAATAATGAACACATTAAACCAGGGTAGGAAAATCAGGAAGAGAGTTGCTTTTGAGAATAAGGGCTTTGAAAACCTGAGTTTAGGGTAATCTAGAAAGCCTAGCACAAATTGAAGATAACACTTGTAATCAGAAAGGGATTGAAAACATACTATGTTGCCAAATCTGGCACATAATTAAGTTTCAGAAAATTAGGATGTGAAGACTAAGACAGTGGTGTAAGTGGCCTAGCTAAGTACACGAGTACTCCAACACAGCCAAACTGCAAAGATAGGGAGAGGAGTGTTCTTATTTTTATTTTTATTATTTTTAAATTTTGGATCCAGGTATGTTGCAAATTGAATCCTGTACCATAAAGAACATGTTCAATTCTTAATCAGCATTCATCTGAGTGTGAACCCATTAAAAAAATATATCTTTGAATATATTAAGGTGAGTCGCATATGGAATCATTGCATCTATGAAGATGAAGACGCCTGGGCAGAAATGAATGAGTTTGGGCCTGAATCCAACTTAGTTGTACTGAATAAGCAAAGAAAATTTAACATGGATATGAGAAACAAAGAGCCAGACATAGACCAGAGAAGCATGAGGCATCACCACATGACAGAAGACTGCCATCACCAGAATGCTATGAAATCTGAGAGAAAAAATGGCCTTGCTGAAAACCTGATTTTGGACAGCTACCCTCCAAAACCATAAGAGAATACATGCTAGTTGTTTAAGCCAACCCATGATGTGGTATTTGTTGTAGCAGCTCTGGCAAACTAAGACTACTATTACTAATGAAATTTGGTATGTAACTCCTCTTTTTCTCCAATATGATTTAGAGACAACTGCCTCAAATAATAATTACCGACCCACATAAAAGGGAACACAATATACAGAGATGTAAATTGTAACAATAACATCAAAAAGAGGGATTGATGATGTTCTATAAGATTAACGATATACTATTCTCTTTTGTTAACAGAAGTTCAACTGAAATTTTTTATGTTTACAAGTTAGTTGTAATCCCTAGAATAATCACTAAGAAAATAACTTAAAAAATTACAAAAAAAGGAAATGAACAATAAAAATTGTATATTACCAAAAATATCAATTTAACATCAAAAAAAGAGTGATGCGAAATATGAGAAACAAAAATATATGATATATAGAAAACAAAGATCTATGACCAGAAATATATCCTCCCTTATCAGAATTATTTTACATGCAAAAGAATAACTGTTGAAATTAAAAAGTAGAGATTGGCAGAATGTCCTTTTTAAAATGACCCAACTACATTCTGTCTACAGGAGACTCACTTTCAACCCAATTAAAAAAAATAAGTTGAAAGTGAAAGGATGGATTATGATAATCTTTGCAAACTATAACTAAAAAAAGACTGGGTGGATGTTTTATCAGAAAAAGTAGACTTTAAGTACAAAGAGCAAAACTAAATCCAAAATTATGAGAAAGAAGGAAATAATAGAGACTACAGTGGACAAATGCAGCCTATAAAAGAAAAACAATACACAAAATCAACAAAACCAAAAGTTTTACATCAGTAAAATTACCAAACATATAGTCAAACTGACAAAGAAAGAAAAAAGAGAGAAAACACCAAACCCAAAAACGAGAAATTCAAGTGGGAACATTACTATTGACTTTAGAGAAATAAAAAGGATTTCAAGAGGATACTATGAACAATTATAAATGAACAAATTAAGTAATGTGGATGGGATAAATTCCTAGAAATACACAAATTACAAAAACTGACTCAAGAAGAAATAGGGCAATGGTAGGGAGGGAGGAAGCAAGATGGTGGCTGAGTGAACTTGCCTTGCGGTCTCTCCTGGGAAGAGGTGGCTGGACGCCGCTGGAGGTTCTCCAAGGCCAGGCTTTTTTGGGATCTTTGCAGGGCAGGAAGTGTCTGGACATCGATTTGGTGGAAAGGTAATGGAGAGGATTGGTCTATAAGATAAAACTTGGGTTCTATTCCCCGGAGGTGAGACCTGCACATGGGTTGCTCCCTCCCTAGGCATGGGTGGAGCTGCGGTATTGGCGCTGTGGCTGTGCTTTTTGGTGGCTCTGCGGTGCTGGGGAATTCGCGAGTCCTGAGCGGGCTGTTGGGGGGTTGAGGGGACAGGACGCCTTTGCGGATCGATTTGGGGAGACAGATGGTGTTTTGTTGTGAAGCAGGGGAATTTTTCATTGTGGACACAAATAATGCTTCCGCCTGGAGCCCCGCCCCCACAAGCCCAGCTGCCGATCTGCAACGGAATTAGATTGTTGACAATAAAGGGACATAATTGGGAGGTTGTTACAGGGTGCAGCGAGGGAGGGGGACACATCTGGAAGCCGATTGGGGAATATTTTGCGAAGCTTGGGAATTCCGGTTTTGGAATCTGTTTTCGGCGTTTCCAACTGGAGCCCAACCCATGGCTGGGCTTTGGATCTGTGTCACTAAATTGGCTGCAGTGTAGAGGCACCCTCAGGTGGCCGTTTTGTGGGATTACAGGACGGGAGCTATCCAAAAGCTGAATCGACGATATACCCACATAAATAAACCCTAGTGAATAACTGAATTGCAGGGTTCAGACATAATATACAGTTTGCGGATCTGAGTTCCCCCATAGGGCTGGCACCCAGCTGCGGGGATCCCTGAGGGCTGTGTTACACTGTGGGGCTACTAGGCTTCCTGTTGACCAGATTGGAGGCTGCCAGGTCTGAATCCCCTAAACTCTGGTGGCCCATACCCCAGAGACTCACACCTCTTGAGTCTTCAAAATCTCAGACTTTGCACCCCTGAATCCATCACGCCCTGAGCTCCATCTGAGGGCCTAGAACGCCCTAGCCTTCAACGTTTGCATTTTTTCTTTATTGTTTCATTTTATTTTGTTTTTATTTTCATTTTATCTTATATTTTACTTTTTTTAATTTCCTGATTGTTAATATTGTATTATCTCCTAGTCTTTTTTCCCAGTGTATCCCCCAAAGTCTTTTTTTTTATTCAGTTATTTAGGGTTTTTTGTTGTTGTTGTTGTTGTAGTTGGTGTTGCAATTGTGGTTCGTGTATATGTTTTTTTCCTTCCCCTACCTGTTCCCCACCCTTTGCCCACCCCCTTTTTCTTTCTTCCTTTCTTCTTTTTTTTTTCTATTTTCTCCTCCCTCTTGTCCCTCATTTTCTACTTATTTTATTTTAACTCAATTATACAATAGGTGCTGCAGGGAACACCTCAAATTTGCTGTGTTTACTCATCCTCCACTGCCTCATTTCTGTGTAAACTGATTTAGGCTACCTACACTATCCCCTTTCCCCTACATCTTGATATCTGCCATCATCTACTGTCTCTCCTATATTCCACCTCCCACCTCCCTTTCTTTGATCCACAAAGTGTCTAACTCTTAATTTCTAATACCTTTGTTTTGTTTTCTGAATGTTATCCACTCTTGAAAGTATTACCTTTCTTTTCTCTTTCCCTCTCTCATGAAAACAATAGATTTTTAGCTCATACCATATTCCTCCCATATTCAGTCATCTACCTCATAATAGGTTCTCTACCTACTGCTATAACTCTACACAATTTACATGAATCTAACCTCCATCCTCCCAGATCTCATATTCTTGCTTTGTTAACATATATCACCAATACTACTTTACACTTTTTCCTTGCTTACACAATTGCCTTTCCCCAGCACTAATACTTTCCTTTAAAGTGAACTTAACCAGCAACAAGAAATTAGAATAAGAAGAACAAAGTGACAAAGAGAAGATAGAACACTTACGCAAAAACAACAGCTAATTAATCTCCAAGACTAGACAAAGAAGCTAAGGAACTGATTAAACCTGTCAAGATAAAATGATGACCAGACAGCAACAAAAATCTACAAACCAAACCAGTAATCAAGAAAACATGGCTGAATCCAATCAACAAACTAAAAATCAGGAAGGGGAGCAGAACTTCACACAAGCAATGAAAGATCTCAGAACATTTATCACCAAAAAATTTGATGAAGTAATGAAAGAGGTTAACAACATGAAGACAACATTGGAGGGGAAATTGCAGACATACGCAAAAAGATAACACATATGATGGGAATGAACACCACAGTTCAAGAAATCAAAATTACACTTGCAGCAAATATCAGCAGACTAGAAGAGGCAGAGCAGAGAATTAGTGATGTGGAAGACAGTACATCAGAAATCAGAGAGTAGACTTGATCAATGAAAAGACAGAAAAAATCCAGCTAGGACTTAGGGACCTGAATGACAATACAAAATGCTCAAACATACATATAGGCATCCCAGAAGGAGAAGAGAAGGGAAAGCGGTCAATAGGAGTGTTGCAGGAAATAATGGCTGAAAACTTCCCAAATCTACTGAAAGAGACAGATGTACATATCCAAGAAGCACAGCGCACTCCACTAGTCATAAACCCCAACAGGCCCACCCCAAGACATATACTTGCCAAATTACCCAATGCTCAAGACAAAGAGAAAATCCTAAAATCAGCAAGAGAAAAGAAAGTCATCACATACAAGGGAAGCTCCATAAGATTAAGTGCTGATTTCTCATCTGAAACCATGGAGGCAAGAAGGCAGTGGTATGATATAGTCAAGGAACTAAAGGAAAAAAATTTCCAACCAAGAATACTCTATCCAGCTAAACTAGCATTCAAAAATGATGGAGAGTTCAAAATATTCGCAGATAAACAGAAACTGAAAGAGTATACCAACAAGAAACCTCCCCTTCAAGAAATGCTAAAGGGAGATCTTCAGGAAGAAAGGAAAAACCAGGACAGGCAGAGTTGGAGGAGAGCGTAAGAGCAACAAAAAAGAAGAAAAGAGAAGGAAAAAAAAAATACAAACAAAATATGACAAACACAAATACAATCAAAATATGGCTAACACAAATAATTCCTTGAAAGTAATAACACTGAATATCAAGGAATTAAACTCACCTATCAAAAGATTGAGACTGGGACATTGGATAAGGAAGTATGACCAATCCGTATGCTGTCTACAAGAGACTCATCTTAGACCCAGAGATGCATGGAGATTGAAAGTGAATGGCTGGAAAACAATCATACAAGCAAACAATAACCAAAAAAAAAGGCAGGAGTAGCTATATTAATATCAGAAAAAATAGACTTTAAATGTGAAACAATTGTGAGAGACAAAGAAGGATACTACATTTTAGTGAAGGGGAAAATCTGTCAAGAAGATCGAACAATCATAAATATTTATGCTCCTAACAAGGGTGCCTCTAAATACGTGAGGCAAACGCTGGAAAAACTAAGTGAAACAATAGATGCATCTACAATTATAGTGGGGGATTTTAATACACCACTATCTACCTTGAACAGAACACCTCAAAAGAGAATCACTAAAGAGACAAAACATTTGAACAGTATATTAGAGGAGCTGGATCTAATAGACATATATAGATCATTACACCCAAACACAGCAGGATATACATTTTTCTCAAGCGCACATGGATCATTCTCCAAGATAGACCATATGCTAGGCCACAAAGAAAGGCTGAATGAATTCAGAAAGTTGAAATCATACAAAATAATATCTCTGACCACAGTGGAATCAAGCTGGAAATTTGCAAGGGACAGAGGCCCAGGTTTCACACCACGATTTGGAAATTAAACAGCACACTCTTAGAAAAACAGTGGGTCAAAGAGGAAATCTCAAAAGAAATCAATGACTACCTTGAAACAAATGATCATGATAACACAACATACCAAATTTTACGGGATGCAGCAAAAGCAGTACTGAGAGGGAAATTTATAGCCATAAATTCATATATCAAAAAAGAAGAAAGAGCAAATTTGAAGAACTAACTGCACATTTGAAGGAATTAGAAAAACAACAACAAAGTAACCCAACTGGAAGAAGAAGGAAGGAAATAATAAAGATAAGAGCAGAACTAAATGAAATAGAAAATAAGAAAGCACCTGAAAAGATAAACAAGACCAAGAGCTGGTTTTTTGAGAAGATCAACAAAATTGACAAACCTTTAGTGAGACTAACAAAGAAAAAAGAGAGAAGATGCAAATACACAAAATAAATAATGAGAAAGGCGATATCACCACTGACCCCAGAGAAATAAAGACTATCATAAGAGGATACTTTGAAAAACTATATTCCAACAAAAATGACAATTTAGAGGAAATGGACAAATTCCTAGAAACACATAAGCAACCCATATTGATGAAAGAACAAATTGATGATCTTAAAAAACCAATCACAGGGAGAGAGATAGAATCAGTCATTAAATACCTCCCAACTAAGAAGAGCCCAGGGCCAGACAGCTTCACAGGTGAATTCTACAAAACATTCTGGAAAGAACTAACACCAATCCTGCTGAAACTATTCCAAAAAATTGAAACAGAAGGAACATTGCCAAACTCCTTCTATGATGCCAAAATTACCCTAGTACCAAAGCCAAACAAAGACACCACAAGAAAGGAAAATTACAGACCAGTTTCTCTAATGAACCTAGATGTAAAAATACTTAACAAAATACTTGCTAATCATATTCAACAACACATTAAACGAATTATACACCACGACCAAGTGGGATTTATTCCAGGTATGCAAGGATGGTTCAACATAAGAAAATCAATCAACGTAATACACCATATAAACAGATTGAAGGAAAAGAATCACATGATTATATCTATAGATGCAGAAAAAGCATTTGACAAAATACAGCACCCTTTCTTGATAAAAACACTCCAAAAGATCAGAATACAAGGAAATTTTTTGAACATGATAAAGAGTGTATACGAAAAACCTACAGCCAACGTTGTTTACAATGGAGAAATCCTAAAATCCTTCCCTCTAAACTCAGGAACAAGACAAGGATGCCCATTGTCTCCGCTCCTATTTAACACTGTCTTAGAAGTACTTGCTCGAGCACTGAGGCAAGAACCAGATATAAAAGGCATTCAAATTGGAAGGGAAGAAGTCAAAATTTCATTATTTGCAGATGACATGATCCTATACATAGAAAACCTTGAGAGATCTACAACAAAGATTCTAGAACTCATAAATGAGTTTACTAAAGTCGCAGGTTATAACATCAATGCGCAAAAATCAGTAGCATTTCTGTACACCAATAATGAGCAAGATCAGGAGGAAATCAAGAAACAAATACCATTCACAATAGTAAGTAAAAAAATCAAATATTTAGGAATAAATTTAACTAAAGAGGTTAAAAAACTTATACACCGAGAACTATACAAGACTGTTCAAGGAAATCAAAGAAGACCTAAATAAATGGAAGAATATTCCCTGTTCATGGATAGGAAGACTGAATATTATTAAGATGTCTATTCTACCAAAACTGATCTACACATTCAATGATTTCCCAATAAAAATCAACACAGCCTTCTTTAAGGAACCAGGAAAACTAACTATGAAATTTATTTGGAAAGGAAAGAGACCCCGAATAGCCAAAGGCATATTGAAAAAGAAAAATGAAATTGGAGGAATCACACTACATGACTTCAAAACATACTACAAAGCTACAGTAGTGAAAAGAGCATGGTATTGGCATAAGGAGAGACACATAGACCAATGGAATCGAATTGAAAGCTCTGATATAGAACCTCACATATATAGCCATATAATATTTGATAAAGCCACCAAACCCTCTCAACTGGGAGAGAGTGGCCTATTCAACAAATGGTGCCTGAAGAACTGGATAGCCATATGCAGAAGAATGAAAGAGGATTACCATCTCACACCTTATACAAAGATCAACTCAAGATGGATCAAAGACCTAAATATAAGAGCCAAGACCATGAAGACCTTGGAAAGCAGTGTAGGGAAACATCTACAGGACCTTGTAATAGGAAATGGATTCATGAGATCACACCAAAAGCACGAGCAGCAAAAGAACTAATAGATAAATGGGACTTCCTCAAAATTAAAGCCTTCTGCACCTCAAAGGAGTTTGTCAAGAAAGTAAAAAGGGAACCTACACAATGGGAGAAAATATTTGGCAACCATATCTCTGATAAGAAACTTATAACTTGCATATATAAAGAACTCCTATATCTTGAAAATAAAAAGATAAACAACCCATTTAAAAAATGGGAAAAGATTTAAACAGACACTTCTCCAAAGAAGAAATAAAATGGCTAAAAAGTACATGAAAAAATGCTCCAAATCTCTAGCTATCAGGGAAATGCAAATCAAAACTACAATGACATACCATCTTACTCCCATAAGATTGGCAGCTATGAAAAAAACAGAAGAATACAAATGCTGGAGAGGATGTGAAGAAAGGGGAACACTCATCCACTGCTGGTGAGAATGCAAAAGGATCCAACAATTCTGGAGGACAGTTTGGCGGTTTCTCAAAAAACTAACCATAGATTTGCCATATGACCCAGCAATACCACTGCTGGGTATATACCCAGCAGAACTGAAAACAAGGACATAAACCAATATATGTACACCAGTGTTCATAGCAGCATTGTTCACTATCGCCAAAAGTTGGAATCAACCCAAATGCCCATCAACAGATGAGTGGATCAAAAAATGTGGTATATACACACAATGGAATACTACTCAGCTGTAAGAACAAATACACTACAAACACACGTGATAACATGGATGAATCTTGAGAACCTTATGTTGAATGAAGCAACCCAGGCATTGAAGGACAAATACTACATGAACTCAATGATATGAAATAAGAAAGCTGCCTCAGAGAGCTAGAGACTGAATGATAGGCTTACAGGAAATCGGGGGCTGGAGGAAGGATGTGAGCTGACGTCTGCAGGGGTGGAATTTATGATAAGCTGGCGGTAAGTATGAACACAAAGAAGAGATAAAATGGGGACAAGGGGTTGCCTTCGGGTGGGGCTTTGCGGGTTTGAGGGGGGCTGGGGCTGGGCGGATGGGTAATATTGCCCAAAAAGTGGGGGGAGGGAGGCGTAGCATACAAACATAGGAGAGCGTCAGGTGTTGGTTGAGAGTAAAATGCTGAGAAAATCGTATCAAAATATAATTAAGAGGGTTACCTGTTTAGGATGCTTGGAGGGGATGGTCCGATGAGGGACGGGCTCCTGGGGAATTTCTGAAGGCTCATTTTGCCAGAGTGGGTGGTATCATTGGGTAGAGACCCAAGTAGTGAGAGTGGGGGTGGACCCACATCCTGGAGAGGACTAATGCCATCAAATAGAGGGAACTGTATCTCTCGAGAGAAAGGGTGGCTCTCAGGGCATTGGGGCAGTTGAGCAAGTTAGGCCCTGAACACTGTTGCAAGTATCTCTGGACGTGGCTCCTCAGGAAACGGAGGTTGGCTGTCACTGTGGGCACCAAGGGGATGGGAAAATGGATGTTAAATGTGTGGAACCAAGGTAAATGTGGGGTAAGAGAGGAGTTTTGCAAGAGTACACAAGGATGGATATAAAACATGTAATATTATACCATAACATATAGGAGACGACAGACTGATAATGTAAACCAGAATGTAAAACATAGGATAACTAAAAATTTAGAAAACTGTATGTCCTAAAGTATGGACCACAATGTAAGCACAGATGTCACCTTGTTTGAAAGCTATTGTCTCAGAGTCTGTACATCACTTTAAATAAATATGATGTGAATAGGTTGTAAGAGTATCACTGTGGAAGGGAAAAGGCTTTGTGGTGGATGTATGGGAGTGCTGTATATTGTATATATGAATTGCTGTGGTCTAGGGCTCTTGTGAAGAGAAGTTCAATAATTAGAGAAAAGAAAAAAGAAAAAGAAAAAGACAGGATGTAGAATTTTTCCAAGTCAACACGTATTCTATATCTAACCTTTAAAGCCATCACTATATGCCATTTTGTTAGTAAGGGATCCTGACATTATATTGGGCTTCAATTTTCAGGAAGTTTTGGATCAAGAGTGGTTCAACAATGGCAGCGGAGGAATACTGGTATAGGATACTATTGACAGGTGATATATGGCTGACAGGGAGCTATACAGGGCATATGTCCAGGGTGCATGGTAATGTTTGGATATACTCATAGTGGCAACAATTAAAAACAACAGCTGGGGGGCTTCTGGGTTACTGGCCGGGGGTGCTCTGTCGTGGTCCCTAGGGGAGCAGCGGCAGTCCCCCAGGTGCAGCGGCAAGGACCGGGAAGGAATGAGGGTCCAACTGTGAGCCCCTAATATTAATGACTATGCTTGTGGGCCTATATGCCTGAAATAAGAACAAGGACTAGAGCAGCAGTGTGCCTGGGAATTTCCTCCTGACAGCCTTCATGTTACTCAAATGTGGCCAGTCTCGAAGCCAAACTGAGCATGTAAATGCAATGCCTTCCCCCCATCGTGGGACATGACACCCGGGGATGAGTCTCCCTGGCACCGAGGGATCACTAATGATGCAACTGGAAAATGACCTTGAATTGAAGGTTCGATGCAGATCAGCAGAATATCCCTGTCTACATATAACAACATCACTTTAAAATGCTGTTTGAGCTAATGTAAGGGGGAAATGGAAAGGAGAAATGAGTTTATATGGCTACGAGTCTCTAAAAGAGTCTGGAGGCTGTCAGACGGTTGCCCTTATGCACAACTGAACAGAGTCTAATGAGACAGATAAAGTAGATATAACCCCCAGGTATTGGTTCCTTTGAGGGCTGAAGAGACCCACGGGTTCTATGGTCATGGCAGATGGGGTTCACTGCCATGTCAGGTGGCCCTTCTTTGGAGCTGATGTTTCTGCGTGATGAAACTGGACTCAGATGGGATCTCTTTTCATAAGACTTTCATGCTACTTTACTGGAATTGTAGTTGGTGTTGGGGTTTAAGATATATTTAGGGGATTTGAATCTCTGGACTGACAATATGATAGCCAGGCCCTGAGCCTCAACAGACTCCAGCTCCTACAATCTGATTTATTGGACTCACCTCACTCAGCTAAGATGGAGTTGAAGAAGGACAACCACCACACCATGGAGCCTAGAGTGCCTACAACTGAAAGCAGGAGGATTGCATCCAGTATCCATGTGGAATCTGAGCCTCCTCTTGACATAGAGGTGCAATGGACACAACCAATCCAAGGTCCACAGAGAAAAGGTGGCATTCGAGTGGGAAAAGTGGACATGGTGGCTGATGGGTATGGGAAGTGGCAGGAAGAGATGAGTGGAGGCACCTTTGGGACTTGGAGTTTCCCTGGATGGTGCTTCAGGGGCAATCACTGGACATTGTAAATCCTCACAGGGCCCACTGGATGGAATGGGGGAAAGTATGGGCTATGATGTGGACCATTGACCATGAGGTGCAGAGGTGCCCAGAGATGAGCTTACCAAATGCAATGGATGTGTCATGATGATGGCAGTGAGGGTTGCTGGGGGAGGGGGGGAGTGGTGGGGTTGAATGGGACCTCATATTTTTTTTTAATGTAATATTTTTACAAAATCAATTAAAAAAAAGGAAAAAAAAAAGAATAGAATATCTTAGAACTATAATAAGCAAAGTTTGAATCAAATAAGAAACCTCGCAAAAAAAATCAAGACAAGATGATTTCACTGTTGAGATCTTTTTTTTTCTAAATAACTTTATTTCAAACTAAAGATTAAAAAACAAAACAGAAAAGACAGCTCAACAATTTATGGAAGCATTACTCCTAAAAATCCTGTCCAGGTACATTTATCTCACCTCATTCCAACTATGAACTTAGTTTTCCTATAGTGTTCAGAAATATACACAGATAAACATAGATTAGTTAAATGACACAGTCAAGGTCTCCTCAATAATGAAAAATAAATGAAGAGAAAAAAATGATTAGTCATACTCATAGCTCACAAAACTAAAGCCCACATTCTTTCTTGACCTTTATCATTAATATAGTACCAATTTTACTTTTGCTACAGGAACAGTACAATGTTATTGTTAACTATAGTTTATAAATTACATTAATTAGTATATTGGGGAAAAAATATAGTGAGTATTGTTCAAACCTAAAAGTGAAAAACCATACAGGAAACTTTGTTAATCAGCAATCCAATGCCTTACTGGTTAGTACTTTTCACATTTCAGGAGGAACGATGAGAACTAGAACTGGGCATGTTTTGCAACAAATAAGAACAGACAGGGTGCATTCCGGGGAGTATTGTGGTCCTCCCTGGCCAATTTCTCAGGAATTGAGGCATAAACCTTGGAATGTACTACCCAGGGAGTGCCGAGTTCCTTCCTGAGGAGGCTGGCCACTTCCTCAGGAACTGATGCAGTACTCGCAAGTTGGCGTCTATAGTATTGAGTTCACAGATTATGAGCACAATAAAAAGGACAGTCCCTGGCCAGGCCAGTTGAAGTCCAACCCTGGGAGAGGGTGCTCTGCACAGGTGTTGTTTTCAGTCAAAATTCTGATATCGGCTGCTGATTTGGGGCTTCCCAGCCAGGAGCTAGATGTTGGTACTTTTTTTTTTTATGTAAGACTGTTTTCTATTTTTCTGTTATTTTGTGACTCTGATCAATATTGATTTAATATTTTCACTGATTATGGTATTCTTGTTTCTCAGTCTAATTGTCAGGCTAGACTTATTAAACTAGATATGCACATATATATTTACTTTGCATCCAATCAGGACGCTGGCTGGAGGTGGGCCAGGTATGTCGGTGTTTCCCCAGGTTTGGTGAGCTTGTGAAAGTATGTATGCATATCTTGAGGGAATGGGATATAGCAGATGGACCCATATTTATAGACAATCCCTCACTTATTTTATATTCTTTCAATTAACAAAGGTTCACCAACTATATATATATATATATTCTTATTTATTTATATTTATATTTCATCCATTTGGGACTCTGGCCGCAGGTGGGCCAGGTATGTCAGTGTGTCCCCCAGTTTGGTTAGCTTATATCTATAGTATATATATTGTAAAGGATTATGACGCAGCAGTTGGACTCTTGTTTGTAGACAATCCTTTGCTCATTTTATATTCTCCCAATTAACAGAAGTTTAATAAAATAAATATATGTCTGTGTATTGCTTTCTTACGCTTAATTGAGTTATCATATCAATCTCTCTTTCTCTCTATATATAGCAAAGCATTAGCAAAACATGTTATCTAGCAGAACATTTAGCTTTCTGAGGAACCACCAAACCCTCCTCCAGAGTGGTTGTACCATTCTACATTCCCACCAGAGTTGCTGAGTGTTCCTATTGCTACACTTCCTCTGCAATACTTGTAGTTTTCTATTTTTTTTAAAAGCAGCCACAAACATAAGGGGGGAATACAACCATAGACTAAAGTAAAATTATTATTAATACAGTAACAGAAGAACTTGTAACACTGATATAAAGAATAGTTAGAGATTCTGAGGGGAGCACCACAAAAATAGGCGATACACGGGGCATTTTTAGGACTTTGGAATTGTTCTGCATGATATTGCAACAAAGGACACAGGCCATTATACATTTTGTCCAACTTATAAAAGTATACAATGCAAAGTATAAACCACAATGTAAGCTATAGACCATGGTTAGTAGCAATACATCAATATTTGTTACTCAATTGTTAACTAATGTACCACCTAATGTAAGATGTTATTAATAGGGGAAAATGTGGGAGGGGGAGGGGTTGGAATACATGGGAATTCCCAATAATTCCAAAGTAACTTTTCTGTAATCTAAGATTTCATTAAAAATAAAGGTTATTATATATATATTAAAAAAAACAACCATAACCTGGACAACACAGTGAACCCTACTGCAAACAATAGACTACAGTTAACAGCACGACTATTAAAACATACTTTTATGAATTGTAACAAATGTACTATACTAATGCAATGTGTAAATAATAAGGTGGTATATAGGAACTCGGAATTTTATGCATGATTTTTTGGTAAACCTACAACTTCTCTAATAAAAACAGAATAAAAATTACATAGGCTATATTTTCCCAGGTATCACCATTCTTAAAATGTTGTAGAACATTCCTGTATTTATATTACCAGAATCCCCACCTACTGCGAAAATCATTTCTATACATTCCCTATAATATCCTCCAGCTGTACTCCAACTAACATCAATCTCAGACTATTTTTTCAGCCACAATTACATCCACAAATTAAGTGGTTTGTTACTTTTATTATAATGTGTGATCAAGTCCAACTATTATCACATATTCACATCTGACCTTATTAAACATTATACATACATTCAGTATCATCTATCCCTTCTAATCCCATATTCCATCTCCCACCAACCTATACTTCATAGCCTAATTCCATACACTCATAGTATTTAGTTCCTATCAATGAGGCCCTACAACATTCATGCTTTTGTGTCTGGTTTATTTTACTCAACACAATATCCTTAAGGCTCCTCCATGTTACCATGTGCTTCCTCAATTGATTTCTTCTTACACCTGAAAAATATTCCATCATATGTACATACCACAGCTTGTTTATCCATTCACTGATTAGATTGTTTCCATCTTTTAGCAATTGTGAATAATACCACTATGAACACTGGTATGCAAATATTTGCATCCCTGCTTTCAGTTGTTCTGAATATATTCCTGGTAGCGGGACTGCCAGATCATAGGGCAGTTCAGTTTCCTGAGGAACTGCCAGATTGTCTTCCACCCAGGCTGCACCATTTGACACTCCAACAGTGAAGAAGTGTTCCAATTTCTCCACATTCTCTCCAGCACTTGGAGTTTTCTGTTCTTTTAATAATGGCCATTTTGTACGGTGTGAGATGGTATCTCACTGTAGTTTTAATCTGCATTTTCCTAATAGCTAGTAGATGTTCAACATCTTTCATATGTCTTTTGGTCATTTATATTTCCACATTGGAAAAATGCCTATTCAATTATTTTGCAAATTTTTAATTGGGCTGCTTGTCATTCTGTAATTAACTTGTGTGATCTCTTTATAAAATATGGAGATCAATCCCTTATCAGAAGTAAGGTTTCCAAAGATTTTCCCCATTGAGTAGGCTGCTTTTTTACTCTCTTGACAAAGCCTTTTGAAGAAGAAAAACATTTAATTTTTAATTAGTCCCAATTGTCTATTTTTATTATCCCCTCCCCCCTCGCAACTTTTTGCATGCTATCTGCTCTGTGTCCATTTGCTGTGCATTCTTCTGTGTCTGTATTTATTTTTATTTATTCCCACCCCCACCTTGCGGTGTCCATTTGCTGCACACTCTTCCGTGGTTTTTTTTGCTTGTCTCCCTTTTTTTTTTTGGTTGCATGACCTTGCTGAGTCGGTTCTCCATGGTGCTTGCGGGCCGGGCAGGCACTCTGCAGCAAGCACCGGGGTCAGCCACTCTCCACAGCGTTCAGGCTAGCCTGCCTTCACAAGGAGGCCCCAACCCAGGGAATCCCATATGGTAGACAGGAGCCCAACTGATTGAGCCGCAGCCGCTTCCCCCAATTATCTATTTTTCCATTTGTTGTTCATGCTTTGGGAAACCACTACCAGGGGCTGGGGTGGGGGCAGGAATAAGGAGTTAATGCTTCAATTGTCCAGAGTTTCTGGTGGGGTTGACTGTAAAGATTTGGTATGAATGTTGGTGAGGATAGCACAACATTGTGAGTGAAATTAACAGCACTAAATTATATATGTGAACGTGGTCAAAGGGGAAAGTTTTAGGTTAGTGTTACTAGATTCAAAATTAAAAGAAATAACATAGAACTCTATAACACAATGACCCCTATCATAAACAATGGAAAATAGTACATTTATAAAAATATTCTTTCATGAATCATAATCAATATACCTCACTAACACAAGATGTTAGTAGGTTATGGGAATTCTGTATTTTATATATTTTATGAATGCTATTTCTGTAAACCTACAACTTCTCTAACAAAAAACATGAAAAAACCATAATATAGATACGCAATGGAATATTTTCCATACCTTGTCTCATAATCCACTTTGCAAACAAGGTGCTGGGAACTCAACAAGCACTGAGTTGTGATGATAGAGAAAAGGGGTGTTTGGGACAGCTGCAGACCTACTGCTCCTAAGCTCACTCCTACCCCATTCTGGGAAATACAGTTTTGTTTATTTGTTCCCTTGGATAACTGTACCTTGGATCCACTTGCTTCAGGATGACAATTGGACTACCTGTGTGCAAATGATATATCTTGGGCATTTTTAAACTTTTTTTCCTTTATAAGAATATTCTGGTTTTGTCTATTTTAATCTAAGGCCCTAGTTCCTGCACTGTGTTCTCAGCTACGTGAGAAATCTCAGGGATACACTGGCAGCAGCTCCAGGTTTGCAAAGCAGGAATACTTCTTTTTAAAATTTTTAAAATGTTTTTTTTTTTCATTTTTCTCTTTATTTTTTAAATGTTACATTCAAAAAATATAAGAGGTCCCCATATACCCTCACACCCCTCACCCCACTCCTCCCACATCAACAACCTCTTTCATCATCATGGGACATTCATTGCATTTGGTGAATACATTTTGGAGCACTGCTGCACCACATGAATAGTGGTTTACATTGTAGTTTACTCTCTCCCCCAGTCCACCAAGGGGGCCATGGCAGGACATACAATGTCCAGCATCTGTCTCTGCAGTACAACCCAGAACAACTCCAAATCCCGAAAATGCCCCCCACATCATATCTCTTCTTCCCTCTCCCTGCTGTCAGCAGCTACCGTGGCTACTTTCTCCATATCAATGCTACAATTTCTTCCATTACTAGTCACAATAGTTCCATAGTAGAATATCAGTTAAGTCCACTCTAATCCATGCTCTATTCCTCCATCGTGTTGACCCTGGGATGGTTATATCCACTCCACCTTTATATTGAGAGAGGGCTTAGATTCCACATGGATGATGGATAGAATTCTCCTGCTTGCAGTTGTAGGCACTCTTGGCTCCCTGGTGAGGTGGGTGACCTTCTTCACCTCCCTGTTAGCTGGCCAGGGTAAGTCCAATAAACCAGAGGGTATGAGTTGCAAATCTGCTGAGGCTCAGGGCCTGGCTGTCACACAGTCCAGAGATTCAGGTCTCCTGAGTATACATCAATCCCAGTGCCAACCACAGGTCCAGTAAAAGTGACATAAGAGGCATGTGTATTTCTTTGTTGCTCCTTTATCACCACGATAAACAATTATTTGAACTACCTCATTTTTGTGAATTAGAGCTGGCTTTTCTGCCATAGTGTCCTCTTGAAATCCCTCCACCTGGAAAGTCTTTCATGAAGACTAAGTTTTTAATTGGGTCACTCCATGACTTGATCTCCTACTGGAAGACTGGAAATTAGTCTAAACAAGAAAGTGATGCAGAGAGGTTAGGAAAGGCTGGGCCAGGTTACAGGTCAAGAGAGGAAGCCATCTACATATGTAATAAGGAATTGCTGTCCCAACCTCTTTACCCTAGGGCACAGGATTTGCTGGGTACACAAGATCCATCCCTCACTGGATTAAACTAGGCTTGCCATGTACAATGGGAGTGTCTATGTCCAGGGATGGATGTATGAAGCAAAGACCAAAGTTCTTAACCTTTCAAAAATCTGGACTTTCCTGCTTGGCTTTGAGTGAGAACATAAGTGAAAGCTACTTTGTTATGCCCACAGCCAATGTCTTACCCTGCTGTAGTAATGATTAGTGTCATGCTAGCTAAAGGAGAAAGGGGGTTTCATTCACAAGCTGTGGGATCAGTGCAAATCTACTTCACTATGCTGAAATGGGACAAATGCAACAGAATGCATTGTGTGATGAATGCCTGATCCCAGGTTCTTATCTCCCCCAAATGCTGTCCCCCTCTAATTATTGTATTTGTCTGGGCTTTGTAGAACTTCACAAGTCACTGGTTTAGTGATTGCTAGGTGGTCTAGTTGGTGTAAATATGTGTTATTTTCTTTTGGGGACTTTTTTTTTTTTTTCAAATTTCTTTTTTGCGTTGAAAAAAAAAAATAGACATAGCATATTTGACAGAAGATTCTGCACCAGGCAAAATGATCTGAAATATTTGCTTTGGTCCCCTCTTGAAGCAGGATCTCAAACCATCCTTTTTTTATGTTCTCCTTCCCCTATTTCCTATTTTGGAGTAGATCTTCTGTCCTAAAAACTTGGCCCATTGCCCTTCTTAGTTCCCCCTCCCCAACTCCCCATACATTAATTTTGGGGATATCTCCACAACTCTTGAATGATCTGTACAAAAAACATGAAGAAACTAGTAATACTCCATCCCTCACTCACAACCATTTGTGTAAAGACCATTCCTTAAAGTGACTGAAACCAAAAGATTAACACTGCTGTATGCAGATGACCAAATCAACTTATTCATCAATTCTAGGGCAGAGAAGAGCAATGTGGGCAGAGGGTTGATTTCCATGTAGAAAGTGCAGGTGAGAGATCAAGAAAGGGAAGATGAAAGCATATCCATATCACTCTGGAACTTCTATGCAGTGTAAAAAACTTTATGTCAAAGTGGCCACAAAATTGTTTAATAGAAGACAGAAGACTATAATTCCATGTTTACAGATAGAAGCCAAAGCTTTGTGTGGAATATGGAATTTCTGAGGAGGAAAGGAGGATAGGAAAGCATGTACCTCTCTGTTCTTTAATTCTTTCCACTCATTCCGGAATTGTAGGAGCCTCCTTGGGCTTTGGTGATCCCATCACTAGGATATGTTTATTTGATAGTTGATTTTGTACTTAGTACTTTGTTCCCTCTATCATTTTGTAACACATGCTTACCCTTTCCCCTTACTCTCTTTTCCCTGGGATAATGCAGTGAATAAATAGTCTTATTGGTACCAAAAAACAAAAACAAAAAAAACAGGACTCAAGACAATGGAACACAGCTGAATGAAGTATAAATGCCAGACTCTTGCATTTTTGGTGAGTAACTGCATTTTTTACTTTTAACAGTATCTACAAAGCAAAAACACAAAAGGTCATAATAAATCTATGGTTTTGGAACCCACAAAGTACTAAGATGTAATTTTTGATGAAAGCTACATAAGGAAGGGGAAAGGAGGTCTATAGGAACATAGCTTGCAAGTGTTATTTTAAGTTGTTAGTAACAAATCAATTATCTTGTTGTAGATTTAGAATGTTAAACAATTTAATCCCCATAATAACACAAGAAAATGGCAGAAAAGTATGCAAACAAGGAAATGAATAGAGATTTTAATGGGATCACTATGACAGATCACTTAAATACAAAATTATGGAGTGATGGAAGAACTGAGGGGCAAAAATGGTGAAAGGATTACAAAAACCAAATGCAGAACGGCAGAAGTAATTTATTATCAGTAGTTATTTTATTTTGTTTTTTGTCATTTATAGTTTGCTCCTATTTTAGGCATGATGCTTAATTTACACAAAAATGTCACAAATCTTTATTACATCAATATTACAAAAAAGGTTAAATGGAGAAAGAAAAATTACTTATCTGAGGCTACACATAATCATTGGGTAAAATGAATTTCATTTAAGTTTGTCATCTCTCCTGGGTTAAATGCTTGGCACTGTCTCAGATATTCCCAACTCTTAGATACAGAATGCCAAAAGGTGCACAGTTAGCCAGGTTGGGACAATAACTGGGAAAAGGATTCCGAGGCCCCACTATTAAAAATGTATTAGGGGAAGCCAAGATGGTGGCAGAGTAAGAAGCACCTGGAGTCAGCTCTTGCTATAGGGCAGTTAGAAATCACACAGAGCTATCTAAAGCACATGCTTGGGGACCTCAGGAGACCAGAAGAGCATCCTGCGACATTCTTGAAAGCATGGAAGAAAGAGACTGTCCATCTGCAGAGAGGATTCATGAGTAGAGCACTCCACACCACACCATGGAGGACGGTGCCTGTGGCACAAGCCACCACGGGAACTCTTCCATGGCTGGGGTTCAAAGTTCCACTTCCCAAAAAACAGGGGAGGAAGACACAGGGCACCAACTTCAGCTACTAGTTAGTAAATTTGGTGGGCTAAAGCATATTCCTAGGAACAGCTAAACTTTGAGTCTGTCCAGGTCAGAAGGAGATCAGTAGCTGTCATTTTGATTCCAAAATGCAGAGATGATTGCAAATTATGGTGCTGGTAAGGATGGGCTTCTTTCCACCCAGATCAGATTGCAGCTCTAGCCTAAGCCCCAGCCCCACATCTGGCAGGAAGGAAGCTGAGAGAACCTACACCACCTCTTTGGGAAACTGCATGCCACACTGCAAAGGTCAGTGCCCAAAGAGCAGAGCAAGCTGCCTAAGAAGCTATTCTATGGATGGAGTTAGAAGCTCCATTTCCCATGAACAGTGGAAGAAGAGACAGTTGTCCACCAACTTCACCAACTTCAGCTACAGAAGAGAACACTCAGCTGGCTAATGTATAATTCTGAAAACATTTGAGCCTATCCAAGTTGAAAGAGTCCAATAGTTGCCATTTTGACTCCACCCCCAGAATGAGGGGAAGCGTGGCTGACTGAAATCCAGTGATGTTGGGGACTGGATTCTTTACACCAAGATCTGACTGCAGCCCTAGCCTAGGCTCCAACCCCACCTCTAGCAGAGAAGCTGGCAGGACCTGCACCAGGCTCTCCAGGCAACTGCAGGTGCTCTCCGCCAGCA
The DNA here is from genome assembly GCF_030445035.2 of Dasypus novemcinctus. Lineage (NCBI taxonomy): Eukaryota > Metazoa > Chordata > Mammalia > Cingulata > Dasypodidae > Dasypus > Dasypus novemcinctus. Next base: position 7,575,390 of record NC_080686.1, on the reverse strand, counting down.
CAGGCTGAATAGTTGGACACCTGGGGCTGCATGCCTGTACTCCAAAAGGATAGGAGAGGAGCTGGGTATCCAGACTTTCTGGGCAACAGCAGGTGTTTTCAGTCCACATGAACTAGTTTGTTGAGTGCCTTTGAGTCCATCTCCACCTCTGCCCCCATAAGAGAGGAAGGGGCTGGTGCTCCCTCAGCCTCTCAGGGCAACTCCAGATGCCTGTGACCTGCACGAACCTAACTGTTGGGTATCTGTGGCTCCAGCCCCATCCCCAAACAGGACAAGAGACAGACTGTGTTTGCCCAGCATCTCTGGGTAACTGCAGGTGCTTTTGGCTTACACAGTCTGGATTGATGGGTACTTGAGGATCCACCCTCACCCCTCAACAGGAAAGAAGGGCAATGGCAGACACTTTTGGTCTGCATGGACTGGACTTCTGGATGCCTATGGATCTATCCCCACCCCCAATAGGATAGGAGGGGCCTGATGTCTCCACAGCCTCTCTGGACAATGGTGGGTACTTTCAGCTTACAGGGACTGAACTGTTGGGTGCCTGTGGATCCGACCCCATGCCATAATAGGGCAGGAGGGGGCTGGCATTTTCTCAGCCTCACCAGGCAATGGCAAGTATTCTTGTCCTAAAGGGACTGAACTGTTGGGTGCCTGTAGAACCACCCCCACCACCCAAAAGGAAAGGAGGGGGCTGGAGTTTCCTCAGCCTCTCTGGGCAATGGCAGGTAATTTGGGCCTACAGGGACTGAACTGTGTGGCATTGGTGTTTCCATTCCCACACCCTCAAGGGTAGAAGGTGCAGTACTCCCTCAGCCTCTCAGGGCAACTGCACGCATATGTGGCCCTCATGGATTAGATTGTTGGGCACTACAGAGGGTCCATTCCCACCCACAGCAAAGAGAGGGGTCTAGTGCTACATCAGTCTACTGGGGTAACTGGTCATTTTGAACTCACACAGCACAGGTTGCTGCCCACAACTACAGCTCCATCCCTGCCCAAGGTAGGAGAGGAAGTGGTGTGAAGCCTCATCAGTTTTGCGAGGCAACTACAGACAATCTTGTCCTTCCCAACTTGGCTTATTATACAAGGCTGCAGCTCTGTCCCAACCCCTGAGGAGAAAGGAGGGAGAAGCTTCATCAATTCCTAGGGCAGTGTGGGCAGCTTCAGCATCCACAGCTTACAGCACCAACTATATCCTCGATTCCTAATACACAATGAGCAAGGGAGAAAAGACAAGAAAGCCCTAAACTAAAGGGAGAAACTGCACCCAGAAAAAATATATCTAGCAATCCAGCTGCAAAAACACCAACAAAAAATTACAATCCATGCCAAGAAACAGGAAGATATGTCCCAGTTAAAGGAATGAGATAAGCCTGCAGATGACATAAAGGTGCTGAGACAACTAATCACAGATGTTCAAACAAATTTCCTTAATAAATACAAGAGATGAATTTATTAATCAAAATTATAAATTAAAGATATTAAGGATATTAAGAAGACACCGGAGGAGCACAAAGAAGAATTTGAAAGCATACATAGAAAAACAGCACACCTTATGGGAATGAAAAGTAAAATAAATGAAATTAAAAATAAACTGAAAGCACATAACAGCAGATTTGAGGAAGCAGAAGAAAGGATAAGTGAACTTGAGGACATGACCTCCAAAAGCAAACATACAAAAGAACAGATGAAGAAAAGTATGGAAAAAATTAAACAGGGTCTCCAGGAACTAAATGATAGCAAGAGACATATGAACATGTGCTGTGAGTGTTCTAGAAAGAGAAGAAAAGGGAAAAGGGGCAGAAAGAATATCTGAAGAGATAATAGTGGAAAATTTCTCAACCCTATTGAGGGACAGATATCCATGTCCCAGAAGCACAACATACTCTCATCCAAATGAATCCAAACAGACCAACTCCAAGACACATGCTAATCAGAATGTCAGATGCCAAAGACAAAGAGAATTCTGAGAGCAGCAAGACAAAAACAATGCATAACACATAAGGGATATCTAATAAGATTAAGTGCTGATTTCTCACCAGAAACCACGGAGGCAAGAAGACAGTGGTCTGATATAGTTAAGATACTACAAGAGAAAAACTTCCAGCCAAGAATCTTATATCCAGCAAGACTGCCTTTCAAAAATGAGGATGAAATTAGGATATTCACAGGTAAACAGAAACTGAGAGAATTTCTAAGCAAGAGACTAGATTTTCAGGAAATACTAAAGGGTGTGCTAGAGCCTGAAAAGAAAAGACAGGAGAGAAGGGCCTGGAAGAGAGTCTAGAAATGATGACTCTATCAATAACAATAACTACAAGTGTAAAAAGAGTGATGAAAATAAAAGGACAGATAAATCCCAAAGATCACAATGGATGAAATAAGAACTGACTTTACAATAACAACATTGAATATTAATGGATTAAACTCCCCAGTCAAAAGATATAGGCTGGTGGAATGGATAAGAAAATATGAGCCATCTACATGCTGTCTGAAAGATATTCACCTTAGACTCAAGAATACCAACAGACTGAAAGTTGGAAAAAATATTCCACCCATGCAGTAAGCAAAAAAATCTGGGGTAGCTATACTTATATCAGATTATAGATACTTTAAAAGCAAAACTGTTATTAGAGACAAGGAAAGGTATTACATATTAATAAAAGGAATGATTCACCAGGAAGAAATAACAATCATAAATGTATATGCACCTAAGCAGAATACCCCAAGATACATGAGGCAAACGCTGGCAAACCTGAAGGGAGAAACAGACATCCCTACAATAATAGTTGGAGACTTCAATACACCACACTCAGCACTGGATAGAACATCTGGTCAGAGGATCAATAAAGAAACAGAGAACTTGAATAATATGATAAAAGGATTAAACTTAATAGACATATACAGAATACTGAACCCCAAAACAGCAGGATATATAGTCTTTTCAAGTGCTTATGTATCTTTCCACAGAATAGACCATATGTTGGGTCACAAAGCAGATCTCAATAAATACAACAAAATCGAAATTACACACAGCACTTTATCTGATCATAATGGAATACAGCTGAAAATCAACAAGCAGCAGAAAATGGGAATATTCACATATGTATGGAGATTAAACAACACACTCTTAAATAATCAGTGGGTCAAAGAAGAAATTTCACAAGAAATCAATAAATATCTAGATGATGACAATGAAAACACAACATATCAGTACCTATGGGATACAAAGAAGGCAGTGCCAAGAGGAAAATTTATATTCGCCAATGTTTAAATTAAAAAGAAGAGCTAAAATCAATTACCTAACTGCACAGCTGAAAGAAATAGAAAAAGAACAGCAAACTAATCCCAAAGCAAGTAGAAGGAATGAAATAAAGATTGGAGCAAAAATAAATGAAATTGAGAATAAAAAACAACAGAGAATTAACAAAACCAAAAGTAGGTTCTTCAAGATTAACAAAATCAACAAGCCCTTAGCAGACTGACTAAGAAAGAAGGAGAGAAGATGCAAATAAATGAAATAAAAATGAAAACAGGAACATTGCTACTGACCCACGAGATCATAAAAGGATACTATGGACAACTTTATGCCAAAAAACTAGACAATGTAGACGAAATGGAAAAATTCCTAGGAATGTATAAACAACCTACAGTGACACTAGAAGAAAAAGAAGACCTCACAAACAAATCACAAGTAAAGATACTGAAACAGTCATCAAACAGCTCTCCAAAATGAAAAGCCCAAGACCAGATGGTTTCAAAAGTGAGTTTTACCAAGCATTCAAAGAAAATTTAATACCAATCTTACTCAAGTTCTTCCAAAAAATTGAATAAGAAGAAATGCTACCAAACTCATTCTTTGAAGCCAATATCACCCTAATACCAAAGCCAGATAAAGATATATGATAAAAGAAAATTACAGACCCATTTCTCCAATAAATACAGATGCAAAAATCCTCAATAAAATAGCTGCTAGTCAAATCCAACATATTAAAATAATTATTCATCATGATCAAGTGGGTTTTATACCAGGCATGCAAGGGTGGTTCAACCCAAGAAAATCAATCAGTATAATACAGCACATTAATAAATCAAAGAAGAAAAATCACACAATATTATCAATTGACAAAGAAGTCATTTGACAAAATATAGCATCTTTTCTTGATAAAAATACTACAAAAGATAGGAATTGAAGGAAACTTCCTCAACCTGATACAGGCCATATATGAAAAAATACAGCTAACATTGTGCTCAATGGTGAAAGGCTGAAAGCTTTCCCGTTGAGATAAGGGACAAGACAAGGTTGTCTCTTGTCACCACTATTGTTCAATATAGAGCTAGAGGTTCTACCTAGAGCAATCAGGCAAGAAAAAGAAATAAAAGCCCTCCAACTGGAAAGGAAGAAGTAAAACTTTCACTACTTGCAGATAATATGATCCTATGTATAGAAAGTACCAAAAATCTACACAAAGTTTTTAGAGCTAATAAACAATTTCAGTAGAGTGCCAGGATATGAGATCAATATGCAAAAAATTAGTGGTGTTTTTATACAAATGTAAGGTGCAATCTGAGGAGGAAGTCAGGAAAAAAATTCCATTTTCAATAGTAACTAAAAGCATCAAATATTTAGGAGTAAACTTAACCAAAGATGTAAAGCATCTGTATTCAGAAAACTATAATACATTGCTAAAAGAAATAAAAAATGACCTTAATGAGTGGAAGAGCATTCCATGCTCATGGAATGGAAGACTAAGTATCATTAAGATGTCAATTCTACCCAAACTGATATATAGATTCAATGCAATCCCAATAAAAATCCCACCAGCATTTTTTTAAAAATGGAAAACACAATTATCAAATTTATCTGGAAGGGTAAGAGGCCCTGAATAGCCAGAAACATCTTAAAAAGGAAAAGTGAAGTTGGAGACTCTCACTTCCAGACTTTAAATCATATTACCTACCTACAGTGGTAACAAAAGCATGGTACTGGCATAAAGACAGACACATAGGCCAATAGAAATGAACTGATGGTTCAGAAAGAGACCCTCACATCTACGGCCAGGTCACTTTTGACAAGACTGTCAAATCCACGTAGCTGGGAAAGAACAGTCTATTCAACAAAATGTGCTGGGGAAACGGGATATCAATAGCCAAAAGAAAGAAAGAAGGTCCCTATCTCACACCTTATACAAAAATTAACTCAAAATCACAGACTCTTCAAGACGTGCTGGTAGGTGGTGGATTCTTAAACCTTACACAGAAAGCATGAGCAACAAAAGATAACATGGATAAATGGGACCTCCTCAAACTTAAACATTTCTATGATTCAAAGGACTTCATCAAGGTGAAAAGGCAGCCCACTTGATGGGAGAAAATATTTGGAAACTACATATCCAATAAGGGTTTGATTTCCATTCTATATAAAGAGATCATACAACCCAACAATAAAAGAGTAAGCAATCCAATTAAAAAATGGGCAAAAGGCGGCCAACTTGGCCCAGTGGTTAGGGAGTCCATCCACCACATGGGCGGTCCCCAGTTCAAACCCCGGGCCTCCTTGACCCGTGTGGAGCTGGTCCATGCGCAGTGCTGATGCACGCAAGGAGTGCCCTGTCATGCAGGGGTGTCCCGCACGTAGGGGAGCCCTACGTGCAAGGAGTGCACCCTGTAAGGAGAGCTGTCCAGCACAAAAGAAAGTACAGCCTGCCCAGGAATGGTGCCGCACACATGGAGAACTGACACAACAAGATGACGCAACAAAAAGAAACACAGATTCCCGTGCCGCTGACAACAGACGCGGACAAAGAAGATGCAGCAAATAGACACAGAGAACAGACAACTGGGGTGGGTGGGGAGGGGACAGAAATAAATAAATAAATCGTTTTTAAAAATGGGCAAAAGATTTAGACAGACATTTCTCCAGAGAGGAAATACAAATGACCAAAAAGCACATGAAAAAAATGTTCCATATCACTAGCTATTAGAGAAATGCAAATCAAAACAATGAGATATCATCTAACACCGCATAGAATGGTCATTATTAAAAAAAAAAAAAACCAGACAAAAATAAGTGCTGGAAAGGATGTGGAGGAAGAGGAATTCTCCTTCACAGTTGATGGGATTGCAAAATGGTGCAGCCTCTGTGGAAGACAGTTTGGTGGTTCCTCAGGAAACGAAATATAGAACCACCATTCGATCCAGCAATTCCTCTACTAGGAGTATATCCAGAAAAATAAAAACTCTGACATGAACAGACATCTGCACACTGATGTTCATAGTAGTGTTATTCACAATTGCCAAAAGATGTAAATAACCCAAGTGTTCATCAACTAATGAATGGGTAAACAAAATGCAATATATTCATAAGATGGAATACTATACTGCAGTAAGAAGAAATGAAATTAGGACACATATGATAACATGGATGAATTGTGAAGACATTATACTAAGCAAAGTTAGCCAGACACAAAAGGACAAATATTTCATGGTCTCATGGAGAGGAATAGAGTATGGATTAGAGTGGACTTACTGATATTCTATTAATGAACTATTGTGATTAGTAATCGAAGAGAATGTGGCATTGGTGTGGAGAAAGTGGCCATGTGGCTGCTGGGGGTAGAGAGTGGGAGGAAGAGATGTGATGTGGGGGCATTTTCGGGGGTTGGAGTTGTCCTGGGTGGTGCTGCAGGGACAGTTACTGGACACTGTATGTCCTCCCATGGCCCACTGGGTGGACTGGGGGAGAGTGTGGGCTATGGTGTGGACCATTGACCATGAGGTGCAGCGGTGCTCAGAGATATATTCACCAAGTGCAATGAATGTCTCATGATGATGGAGGAGGTTGTTGTTATGGGGGGAGGAGTAGAGGTAGGGGGGTAGAGGGTATATGGGACCTCATTATTTTTTTAATGTAACAAAAAAATTAAGATAAAAATATATGGTCTTATTAATTTGAAGTAAATACAAATAATAAACACATGGAGTTAAAACAGAGTATAGGTTATTAGGAGATAAGAGGAAGGTTGAGAAGAACTACTGATGCTTAATGTATGCACAAGTTTTCATTCATTTGACTGTAAAAGTATGGAAATGGACAGAATTGAGGGTAACACATTATAGTGAGTAGCAGCTGATTTATAAGTGGGATTGAGGTTGAAAAGGGTAATCTGTGAATGTAAATGCCAACTGTAAGAAAACTAAAGAATAATCTAGGGCCTGAATAACACAATGAACTTAAAGGGGGATGAAAATTGTGGCTGATGATACGGATGCAAGAGTGTCCTTCTGTGAGCTAGACTGGATGTACTCACTTCACTATTGCAGGGTGGTAGGAATGGGGAGAAGCATAGGAAAACTACAATTGGTGTGACCTATAGACAATGGTTAACAGCATTACTATAGTATTGATAATAGAGGTGTATGGAAAAAGTGTGCCAAATATATGCTATGGACCATGGTTGGTGGTAATAGTCTAAGGATATTAACTTATAATCTGTAAAAACTGTTCCACCATGGTGTGGTGTGTTGGTGAAAGGGTGTTCTATGGGGATTCTACACATACATGATTATTTTGTAAGTTCCTAACCTCTGTAAAAAAATATATTTTTAAAAAATAGGGTGGGTTGGGGGAAAAATATACCAAATCAAAGATAGGGACTATACTTTAGTAATATTCTGGTATGCTCTTGCATAGTTTGTAACAAATGTTTCACAACAATGTAAGATGTTGGTGGAGGGGTGATGCATGGGACCCCTGTATGATGTTATCCATGTTTATTTTTTAAGTTCACCATCTTTACTATACATTTATTGTTTATGCATGTTAATGTATGAATGATATACTTTAATAAAAAATTAAAAAACATAAAACATAACTGTGGAGAAGGAGCAAGACAGCAGCAAAGTAAGGAGTTCCAACAGTCACCTCATCCTATAAGGCAGTTAGTAATCACCCAGAGCTATCTAAAGCACTTGTTTGGGGGGCCCAGGAGACCAGAAGAACATCCTGCAACATCCTTTAAAGAATGGAAGGAGACTGCCCATCTGCACTGAAGATGTGTGAGCAGAGCATTCCATGCCACTGGAGGAATAGAGGCCAGAGCTCATCCTACCCTGTCAGCAGAAGTCACCTAGGGAGCTATTCCATGGCTGGAGTTGGAAGTTCCATTTCCCAAAAACTGGGGAGAAAAAAACAGATGGCCACTGACCTCAGCTGAATAGTAAATTTGGCTGGCTAAATTATAATCCTAAGAACAGCTAAAATTCGAACCTGTTCATGTTGGAAAGAGGCTGGTAGCCACTATTTTAACTCCACACCTGGCAAAAGGGAAAGCAGGGTTGACTGAAAATCATAGTATGGTAGGGACTGGCTTTTGTCCACCCCAATTGGACTGCAGCCCTAGGCTACAGCCCCACCTCTGACAGGTAGGAAGCAGGTGTTCCTGCACCAGCTGCTATAGGTGACTTGTAGGAGCTTTTGGTTTGTTGAGCACCTTCCATTCCATCTCCACTGCTTCACCCCAGAGGATAAGCTGGGGCTGCTGTTTCTTTAGCATCTCTGGGCAACTGCAGGCACTTTCAGCCTATACAGACTGGATACTCAGACACTTGTAGATCCATCCTTGCCCCCCAAGAACATAGGAGGGGATTTGTATTTCCACAGCCTCTCCAGGCAACAACAAGCATTTTCAGCCCACAAGAATTGGCTTGTTGATGGCCTTCACTTCCATCTCCACTTTGCCAATCCCCCATAGGACAGGAGAAGGCTGGTGTTGTCTCAGCCTATCTGGGCAACTGTAGGTGCTTTTGGCCTGCATGAAGTCAACTGATGGGTGCCTATGGCTCCATCCCAACCCCCAATAGGACAAGAGTGGGGTGGTATTTCCCCTGCCTCTCTGGGCAACTGCAGGTGCTTTTGGCCCACAAAGACTGAATAGTCAGACACCTGTAGCTCCCCAACTACCCCCAAATAAGAAAGAAGGGTAGCTGAGTCTCCTCAGCCTTTTTGGGCAATGGCAGGCACTTTTAGCCTTTGAAGAATAGACTGATGGGTACCTGTGGATTCCCCCCCCCTGCCCCCGCCCCATTCCCCAATAGGATGTGGGGGAGCTGGTGTTTCCTCAGCCTTTCTGGGCAATGGCAGGAACTTTCAGACTGCAAGGACTGGACTACTGGGAGCCAGTGGACCCACCCCCACTCCCTAATAAGACAGGAGAGGACTGGTGGTTCCTCAGTCTCCCTGGGCAATGGTAAGCACTTTCACCCTGCAGGGACTGGACTGTTGGGCATCTAAGGATCACCAACCCACAACAGGATAGGAGAGGGCTAGTGTTTCCTCAGCTTTTCTGAACAATAGCAAGCATTTTAGGCCTGCATGGACAGTACTGTTGGGTACCTGTGGGTCCACCCCCACACCCTCATAGGATAGGAGGGGACCGGTGGTTCCACAGCCTCCCAAGGCAACAGCAGGTAATTTCAGCCTACAAAGACTGAACTATTGGGTTCCAAGGCAGTTTGATATTATTTATGAATTCCAAAAAGATATATTGCAAGTTTGTAAACTGATTTGTTTCTCTGGGTGTGGTATCCTTTAATTGTATTAGATTCAGTTGAGACATCTGATTATGTTAAGATTAGGGCTTTGATTCAAACATGTCATTAGAATATGACTCAACATTGAGTCACAGCCCCCTTGGGCTGAAAAAACAGGCTCTTACACAGAAGTAGACACACAGAAGTAGATACACAAGAAGAGAGAGTGCTCCATAGATAAAGCCCTGGGAAGAAAGATAAGCCTGATTATCTACAGCTGACCTTGTGAAGAAAACAAAGCAGCTGAGCCCAGAAAAAAGAAGGGGAAGAGAGATGAGTCTAATGATAGCCTAAAGCTGAGAATGAAAGAAACTGGGACCATGGAGTTTTAAGAAGAAGGAAGAAGGTTGAATCATCTCAGACATCACCCACCATCTTGTGTCAACACATGGCAACAGACTTTGGGTGAGAAAGTACCTCTTATGGTACCTGACGCTTGGTGACTGTAAGCTTCTACCCCAAGTAAATACCCTGTATAAAAGCCAAGAGAGGTCTGGTAGTTTACATCAGTGCCCCTTTGGCTGAATAATATAAAATTTGGTATTGAGGAATGGGGAAGTACTTTTGTAATTACCAAAATGCTGGAACAATTTTAAAAATGGATAAGGGGTATTTTCTGGAGGAAGTGTAAGATGCTGGATGGAAAAGACCTAGATTGCTTTGAAGAGACTGTTGTTAAGTCATATGAAGTCTAAAGTTATTTTTAATAAGGACTTAGAAAGAAATAATTGTGAAATGCTCAACAGAAAAGGCCTAGACTGCTTTAAAGAGACCATTGGTAGGAAGACGGACACTAATGAGACTTTTTATGAGGGCTTAGAAGTAAATGATGGAACTATTATTGGAGACTGGAAGAAAGGCGATCCACGTTTTCAAGCTGCAGAGAACTTGGTAAGATAATTCCTGATGTATTATGGAAGGCAGAATTTGAAAATGGAGAGCCTGGGCATTTATCTGAAGAATTTTCCAAACTAAACTCAGAGAATGTGGCTTGGCTTCCCCTTGCAGTTTATAGTAAAATGCTAGACAAGAGAAATAAGCTGAGAACTGAATTGTTGGGCACAATGAAACCAGAAACTGATTCTGGAAATACCTAGCCTCTGGAAATCAAGTTCACCAATGACAGTAACCCATTTCAGGACTTAACTAAATTTGGAACTTGCAAATCAGGATTGAGAATGCAGTTTTTAGGAAAGACTTATGGAAAGTCTTACTCTCTGATGGCTTGGACTTCTGCTTCCTGCATGTTAAACCAGTAAGCTTTTTGAGAGTGCTGTATGAACAAAACCACTGTCAACCTGGACTAAAAGGGGCATGGAGGGGAGATATGGAAGGAAAACTGCTTTAAGAGGAAAACAGAAGCTGAGATCTGGAATTAAGACATCTCCTGGGGCGAAGACAGGAACCCCACTCAAATGTAAAGAGAGGGTGAGTTTGCCCCAGCATCTGAAGTGAATGAATGTACTAGCCAACTATTCAGGGAGAGTTCTGCCACCTCAGGCTGCTGAGAGGGTGAGGACATAACCCAAAGGTTGGAGAGAGTAAGGTCAAGATCCCATAGGTCTGAGAGGGGTGGGCCTGCCCCTTATAGATTAGGGAAGGCCAGGTCACCAACTCATTGCTCTGAGAGGTTTGGGCCTGTAGGCCAGATATTAGGGACCATGTTGCCTCCCCCTCACTGTAATAAGGAGGTTGAGACTCTACCCCAAAGATTGGGAAATTGTGGCCATCATCCCAGCATTCTTGGAAGGTGAGGTCTGGAGCTCGGTAGCCACCCAGATGCTTGATGAGGGTGGAACCAAGAAAAAGGCCCTTGGGAAATCCTGCAAAAATGTTGGGGTCCCATGAGGCCCTAGGAAGAAGAAACTATCATCTTGAGAATGACTCTCAGACTTTGAAGTCTAATGGAGTATGCCCTATAGGTTTATGGAACTGTAGGGGACCTGTGATTCATATTTCCCTCAAAATTTCTCCTTAAAGTAACGCAAATATTTAATCTTGATCTGTCCTTTTGTATATTGCAAGCATTAAATTGTTTTGTAAGTTTAAAGGTCTACAGCCAGACAGGACTTTGCCCCAAGACAAACTATTTCTGTGAACTGTAACTGAGATGTGATTTTGTACTTAGCATTGCTAAACAAAAGATTTAAGGTTTTTTGGAATATTGTAATGTCTTTTTGAAATTGAGAGGGTGGAGTGTGGCAGTTTGATATTATTTATGAATTCCAAAAATAGATATGTTTGTTAATTGGTCTGTTTCTTTGGGTGTGCTACCCTTTGATTGTATTAGATTCACCTGAGACATCTGATTAAATTTTGTTAAGATCAGGGCTTTAATCCAACCATGACATTAGAGGGCAACTCAGCATTGAGTCCCAGGCCCCCTGGGCAGATAAACAGACTCTCACATGGAAGTAGAAACATAGAAATAGATATACGGGAAGAGAGAGTGCTCCATAGGCACAGTCCCAGGAAGAAAGATGAGCCTGATAGTCTACAGCTGACACTGCAAAACAAACAGAGCAGCTGAGCCTGGAAAGAAATAGGCCCCAGCAAGAGAGATGCCAGACGACAGCTAAGATCAAAAGAAGGTGGGACCTTGGAGCCTTAAGAAGGAGGTATTCATTTTCTTATTAATTGTATCTGGCTATTTTATTGGCTTCATTTTTGAAGAGCTTTTGGATCACAGAAGGGTTCCAACTGTGGCAGGAGAGGACCATTTGTGTGGGGTGTCAGTCATAGGGGATACATGGGAGGAAGCTCACCTGGGTATAGATACAAGGCCTATAAATGTGTTCAAATGTTCATGGGGCACTGTCATGATGGGTGGAGATACCCACAATAACTGAAGGAAATCAAATTCCCATCCTGGGGAGCTCTGCCACATTCTTGAATAGATAAGAATACCTAGTCCAGGGGCAATGACTAGTGAAGGACGATGGTCCACTGATGGGCCCTTGATATTGATGACTGTGCATATGAACCTTTATTCTTGAAATTGAAAATTAGCCTAATATCATAGGGTGCATAAGATGTGCCTTCTGGGACCCTCCTTGTTGCTCAAATGTGGCCTCTCTTTAAGCCAAACTCAGCATATAAATACATTACCTTCACCCAGCATGGGACATAACTCCCGGAGATGAGCCTCCCTGGCACTGAAGGATTACTACCAAGCACCAATTAGCAGTGCAACTGGAAAAAGATCTTGACCAAAAGCAGGAAAAGGTAAAGATAAAAATTTATATGGCTAAGAGACTTCAAAGTGAGTCAGGAGGTCATTCTAGAGGTTATGCTTATGCACATCTCAGCAGGATATCTTTGACTGCCAAGTAAATACTACCCCAGATAACGGGGCTCCTGAGGGCTCTGGAGACATCCAGACACTATAGTCAGGGTAGACAGTTCAAGAATTTGTGCCTTGCCAGTAGGCCCTACTTTGGAATTTATGCTCCCCAGAGTGACAGAGTTAGACTCAGTTGTGGTTTCCCTACACATGGCTCTTCTGTCCTTCTATTTGAATGTATAATTAGTATTAGAGTTGGTAGGTGTACATCCAAGAGACTTAAATCTTTAGGCTGCTCATATGCCAGATGAGCCCTAAATCTCAGTGGAGTCACAACAACTACTCTCCAGTTCATTGGTCTCACCCTGGACAACTAAGATGGAGGTGATAATGGACAACTATCATACCAAGGAACCTAGAGAGTCTACAACTACAAACAAGAACGTCCCATCCATTGGCCCAATGTGATTACGGCCCCCTCTCAATTAGATGTGGAAAGGACATCACCATCCCAGAATCCTCAGGATTGCAGAATGAACTGCAGATAAAGCAGACTTAATGGTATTTTAGTATAACTTATTATGATTCTAGCAATGGAAGAAATTACATCAATGATGGGGAGGCAGTGGCCACTAAAGGTTCTGAGGGCAGGGAGAAGGAAAAACAGGTGTAATACAGGGGCATTTTGGGGACTTGGGAATTGTCCTAAATGACTCTGCAAGAATAGATACAGGCCATTATAAATCTTCCCATAACCTAAAGAATTATGTGGGAAAGAGAATAAACTACAGTGTAAACTTTAATCCATGCTTAGTGGCAATGCTCCAAAATGTGTTCAATTGCAATGAATGTACCTCACTAAAGAAGTATGTTAATGTGGGAAAATGGGGGAGGTGTGAGGAGTGGGACATATGGGAATCCCCTGTATTTTTTTATGTGACATTTGTATAATCTAAGTATCTTTAAAAAATTTTTTTAATATAATTTTTTTTTAAAAAAGGAGGAAAGCTGAATTCTCTCAGATATTGACCACCATCTTGTGTCAACATATGGCAGCAGACTTTGAGTGAAAAAGTACTTCGTGTGGTACCTTGAGTTGTACTCTTTAGGGCCTGGTAACTGTAAGCTTCTACCCCCAAAAAATACCATTTATAAAAGCCAACAGATTTCTGGTACTTTGCATCAGCACCCTTTTGGCTGCCTAATACATGTACCTATGGATCCACCCCCAATCCCTAATAAGATAGTAGAGAACTGTTCTTTCCTCAGCCTTTCTGGGTAATGGCAGGTACTTTTGGCCTACACAGACTGAACTATTGGGTACCTGTGTATCCATTTCCACCCCTAAAGTGACAGTATTCCCTCAGCCTCTCAGGACAACTAACTGAGGTGTCTAATGGAGACTTCTCTTTCCTCACATATCTGCTTCTCTGTGTATTTACTTCCAGAAGCTCTAGCATTGAACTCCAACTTCCATTCTCTGCAGTGCAGTTTTCCTGTGAGTCCCCCCACCAAGGGGGAGGGGACTCAATAACCTACTGATGTAGCCCAATCAAAGCCTTAATCATTATTTAACCAAGTAAAAGTGAAACCTCTGAATCTAATGTAGTCCAATATGCCCAAGGAACAGACCAGTTTACAAACATAATCCAATTCTATTTTTGGAATTCATGAACAATACCAAACTGCTACAGCCTCCAAAAGCAAACATACAAAAGAAGAGATGAACAGAAAAAAATTGAACAGGGTCTCAAGGAACTAAATGACAGCAAGAGATATGCAAATGTACATTTCATGGGTGTCCCAAAAGAAGAAAAGGGAAAAGAGGCAGAAGGAATATTTGAAGAAATAATGGTAGAAAATTTCCCAACCCTATTAAAGGACATAGATATCCATGTCCAAGAAGCACAACATACTGCCATCTGAATAAATCCAAATGGACCAACTCCAAGACACATACTCATCAGAATGACAAATGCCAAAGACAAAGAGAATTATGAGTGGCAAGAGAAAAGTAATACATAACATATAAGGGATACCCAATAAGATTAAGTTCTGATTTCTCATCAGAAACCACAGAGGCAAGAAGATAGTGGTATGATGTTTAAGAAACTACAGGAGAAAAACTGCCAGCCAAGAATCTTTTATCTGGCAAGATGGTCTTCCAAAATTGAGGGCAATTTTAGAATACACATAGATAAACAAACTGAGAATTTGTAGCCAAGAGACCAGTTTTGCAAGAAATAGTAATCAGAGTGTTACACCCTGAACAGAAAACACAGGAGAGGCTTGGAAGAGACTCTAGAAATGAAGATTATAACCATAAAAGTAAATAAATGTATGAAAAGAGTGGTGAAAATGAAATCTGACAAATAAAACCCAATAGTAAAAATAGGTGAAATAAGAAATGCCTTTGGGAAGCGGACTTGGCCCAGTGGTTAGGGCATCTGCCTACCACATGGGAGGTCCGCAGTTCAAACCCCAGGCCTCCTTGACCCGTGTGGAGCTGGCCCACGCGCAGTGCTCATGCACACAAGGAGTGCCGTGCCATGCAGGGGTGTCCCCCGCATAGGGGAGTACCCTGCGCAAGAAGTGCACCCTGTAGGGAGAGCCACCCAGCGCAAAATAAAGTGCAGCCTGCCCAAGAATGGCACCGCACACATGGAGAACTGACACAACAAGATGATGCAACAAAAAGAGACACAGATTCCCAGCGCCACTGATAAGGACAGAAGCAGTCACAGAAGAACACACAGCGAATGGACACAGAGAGCAGACAACAGGGGGGCGGGGAGAGAAAAATAAATAAATAAATAAAATCTATTTTAAAAAACTGCCTTTACACTAACAATAGTGAAGGTTAATGGATTAAACTCTCCAATACAAAGGCAGATTGGCAGAATGGAAAAGAAAATATGAACCAACAATTAGCTGTCTACAAAGAGACTAAACTTAGACCCAAGGATACCAACAGATTGAAAGTGAAAGGCTGGAAAAAATACTCCACTCAGGCAGTAACAAAACAAAACAAAAAAGCTAGAGTTGCTATACTTACATTGGATGAAATAGACTTTATAAAAACATTTTGTCTTTTTTTTTAAAGATTCATAGATCACAAAAAATGTTACATTAAAAGATATAAGAGGTTCCCATAAACTCCATACCCCACTGCCCCACTCCACCCACATTAAGAACCTCTTTCATAATTGTGGCACATTCATTGCATTTGGTTAATACATTTTGGTGCACTGCTGTACCGCATGGAATATAGTTTACATTGTAGTTTACACTCTTCCCCAGTACATTCAGTGGGTTATAGCAGGATATATAATGTCCAGCATCTGTCCCTGCAGTATCATTTAGGACAACTCCAAGTCCTGAAAATGCCCCCACATCACTTCTCTGCTTCTCTCTCCCTGCCCTCAGCAACTACTGTGGCAACCTTCTCCAAATCAATGATACAATTTCTTCTATTGCTAGAGTCACAATAGTTCTATAGTAGAATACCAGTAAGTCCACTCTATTCCTTATTTTATTCCTCCATCCTGTGGACCCTGTGATGGTGATATCCACTCCACCTCTAAATTGAAAGGGAGCTTAGATTCCACATGGATGATGGATGTGATTCTCCTGCTTGCAGTTGAAGGCACTCTCGGTTCCCTGGTGTGGTGGTTGACCATCTTCACCTCACTGTTAGTTGACCTGGGTTAAGTCCAATAAACCAGAAAGTGTTGGAAACTGAGGCACAGTGGTCTCACAAGGAGAGACATGCTGTCTCCATAGCTACGCTCCCAACCTAAGGAATGCAGTAATTAAGAGTTCCCAGCAAATGGGATGAAGCTGTTTAAGACTGAAAGAAAAGATGAGCACATACCTTTTGTAGTAAATAGAACACTTGGACTTTGTACCTTGAGAGAAGATTTTTTTAGTTCCTTAGTAATGCTAATAGTTAACTGCACTTTGCTGCTTGTTGTCTGCATGTTGCTGCTTGTTGTCACGGAGGCTATGTGTTGCTGCTTGTTGTCAAATAGACTGGGGTATATAGAGGGCCCCTTGTAAACAATAATGTTGTGTGATGAGTCTCTACTTGAAGACCCCCTGATCCCAGTGCTTTCTCTCTCTGTCTCTCTTTTTCTTTCTCTTTCTTTCACTCTCCTTTTTCTCTTTCTTTCATTCTCGATACCCTTTGGGTCCAAATCTCCAACAAGAGAGTAGGTGTTGCAACTCTGCTGAGGCTCAGGGACCAGCTCACAAATGGCCAGTCCACAGATTCAAGACTCCTGAGCATACACCAACCCCAGTGCCAACCACAGGTTCAGTAAAAGTGACAGAAGAGGCATGTATAGAAAGGTCACATCTGAGTCCAACTCCATCATACTCAGGAGCACAATTTCCAAAGTAGGGCCCTTTAGGAAGCCACTGAAATCCACAGCCATCTGCCATGACCATAGAACCTGTGTGTCTCCTCCACAGCCCACAGGAGCACCACTACCTGGGATTGTATCTACTTTTGCTATCTCTGGGATCCTGCTGAGATGTACATAAGTGTGACCCCTTTGATGACCTCCTGACTCATTTTGAAGTTTCTTAGCCATATAAAGTCATTTATCTTTACCATTTTCCCCTTTTTTTCAAGGTCTTTTTCTAGTTGCATCACCAGCTGGTGATTAGTAGTAATCCCTCCCAAGAATCATGTCCCATGCTGCGGGGAAGGTAATGCACTTACATGCTGAGTTTGGCTTAGACAGTGGCCACATTTGAGCAACATGGAGGCTCTCAGGAGGTAACTCTTAGGCACCCTGCAGCTATAGGCCTAGTTGAAATTTCAGGCAAAATGGCTCATAAGCATAGTCATCAGTACCAAGGGCTCATCATTGGACCATCCCTTTTCACTGGTCTTTGCCCTTGCATTTGGGGGATTGTTGCTGTTCCACTGGGGAATAGGACAGAGCTCCTAGGAACTTAGCAATCCCTTATTTGTCATTTGTAACTCTACCTACTATGACAATACACAACGAATATCAGAACATTTTTATATACCCTATATACATGCCCTGGAGAACTCCCTCCCAACCATATGTCCCCCATCAATAACATCCCACACCAGTGCTCCTCCCTTACCATGGTTGAACCCCTCTGTGACCCAAAACTTGTTCAAAAATGAAGCCTAATATATTGCCAAATTAAATTAGTAACAAATGAAATAGTAATGATAGGATTAAACATTAGAAATAGAATACAAACTAATTTAGAAAAACTAAAAGTAAAAAATAAATTGGGGTAATAAAAAATGAAAAATATCATAAAACTTTGTTTTTAACATTTTGCTTTTTGTCACTGTAATAAATGTTGCCCTGAATGTACAGTGGCAAGGCAATCTCTTTCACTCCTTCCTCAGTGTCTACATCTTTTTTTTTTTTTTAATTTTTTCTTCAAAAAAGTTTTAGATCTCCGTAAAGTCACATAAACAATATAGGGGACTCCCATATATCCAACATCAAACAAATTCCCCCTTCCCCAGCAATGATCTCTTTACATATTCAAGTTATATTTGCTATAGCTGATGTAGATATGGGAAGCTAGCTACTAATCATGGTTCCATTTTCATTTACATTATGGTTTATATTTTAGACTGTACTTTCCTAAATTTTTAGTTCCATTATGGTTTACATTTTCGATTATATACTTTCATAAATTTTTGGTGAAAATTAACATGTCCTATATCCATCACTGCACAGCCTTGTGGAATGCTTCCATTGTCCCCCAGTTACACCCACTTCCATCTATTCTATTCCTCTTTCCCCCTCCCCTCAGGGTCCACAGTGACAGCCAAGCTTCACTGCTTGAAGGAACAGATTCATAGATACGTGCGACAATGCTGAAGGTTTGATACACTAGACTGTCCTCCCCCATTGGGAGTCACCAATGCTCTCAAGAGAAATCCTCCCCTCTGTTTTGAGAACATCAGGCCTCTCCAGGATGGGGGTACACCTTCCTACTCATTGTATGGGTCTCCACCCAATGACATAACACACTGACAAGATGAGTATTCACACACTCCTTAGAAGCCTGCTTCTATGCCAGATGCCCCCCATTAAGCACCTTAAAAAAGTAACCCATTCTTATTATATTTTCTAAAGAGTTTTCTCAACATCATAGTTTCAACCAGGTACCTGACAACCTACCAGGTTCACATGCTACCCCCAACCCTATTCACAATTCCTTGGGCCACCTGACCCATCCTCCCCACCCTAGCCCCCCTCAAGCCTGCAAGCCCTACCCAATAGTATCCAAATGCCCCTGTCTCTTCCCTGCACAACTACTTACCTCCACTTAATCATAGATTTCACCCATGCAGGAGTCAGCTCACAACCTTCCTCTGTCCCCCAATTTCCTGTAAGCCTATCATCCACTCTCTAGCTCTCTGAGACAGCTTGGTTTGCTTATTTCATATCAGAGAGGTCATGCAGCATTTGTCTTTCAAGGCCTGGTTTTCTTCACTCAACATAAGATCCTCAAGATTCATCCATGTTATCCCTTGTGTTAGTACTGTATTCCTTCTTTCAGCTGAGTAGTATTCCACTGTATGTACATACCACATTTTGTTTATCCATTCATCTGTTAATGGGCATTTGGGTTGATTCCAATGTTTGGCAATATGTGAACATTGGTGTGCATATATTAGTTGGTGTCCTTGATTTAATTCTTCTGGGTACATATCCAGCAGTGGAATTGCTGGGTCATATGGCAAATCTATAGCTAGTTTTTTGAGGAATCACCAGACTGTCCTCCAGAATAGGTGGGATCCTTCTGCATTCCCACAAGCAGTGGATGAGGGTTCCCATTCCATGTCCTCTCCAACATATGTAGTCTTATGTTTTTTTAATAGCTACCAGTCTAATGGGAGTAAGATGGTATCTCATTGCAGTTTTGATTTGCATTTCCCTAATAGCTAGTGATTTTGAGCATCTTTTCATGTGCTTTTTAGCCATTTGTATTTCTTCTTTGGAGAAGCATCTGTTCAAATCTCTGACCCATTTTTAAATGGGTTGTTTGTCTTTATATTTGCAAGATATAGGGTTTCTCCATATATGCTGGATATTAGGCTCCTGTCAGATATATGGTTACCAAATATTTCCTCCCATTGAATAGACTGTCTTTTCACTTTCTTGACAAACTCCTTCGAGGTACAAAAAGTTTTAATTTTCAGGAGGTCCTATTTATCTATTTGTTCTCTTGCTGTTTGTGCTTTTGGTGTGAAGTTCACAAAGCCATTTCCTATTGCAAGATTCTATAGATGCTTCCCTACAGGTCTTTGATCCATCTTGAGTTGATTTTTGTATAAGTTGTGAGATGGTAATCCTCTTCCATTCTTTTGCATATGGATACCCTGCTCTCCAAACACCATTTGTTGAAGAGACCATTCTCTCCCAGTTGAGCAAGCTTGGTGGCCTTGTCAAATATCAGATGACTGTATATGTGAGGATCTATATCAGAACTCTCAATTTGGTGCCATTGGTCAGTATGTCTATCCTTGTACCAATACCATGCTGTTTTGACCACTGTAGCTTTGTAGTATGTTTTAAAGTCAAGTAGCATGATTCCTCCAATTTCATTTTTCTTTTTCAATATGTCTTTGGCTATTTGGGGTGTCTCTCCTTTCTAAATAAATTTCATAGTTTTTCTAGTTCATTAAAAAATGCTGTGTTGATTTTTGGGGGGATTGCATTAAATCTGTAGATCAGTTTGGGTTGGCTAGACCTCTCAATGATATTTAGTCTTCCTATGCATGAGCAGGGAATATTCTGCCATTTATTTAAATCTTCTTTGATTTCCTTTAACAGTATTGTGTAGTTTTCTATATATAAGTCTGGATGAAATAGACTTTAAAAGCAAACCTGTTATTAAAGACAAGGTAGACATCATATATTAATGAAAGGGGAAATTCACCAGGATGAAATAACAATCATAAATGTATGTTCACCTAACCAGGATGACTGAAGACATATGAGGCACATACTTGCAAATCTTATGGGAGAAATAGATATCTCTGCACTAATAGTTGGAGACTTCAATATACCACACTCAGCATTGGACAGACCATCTGGGCAGAGGATCATTAAAGGAACACAGAGTTTGAATAATATAATGAATGAATTAAACTGAATAGACATACACAGAATATTGTAAAATATTCAGGATATACATTCTTCTCAAGTGCTCATGGACCTTTCTCCAGGCTAGATCACTATGTTGGCCCACAAAGCAGATCTCAAAAAATTCAAAAAGATTGATATTATACAAAATACATTCTCTAATCATAGTGGAGTAAAGATGGAAATCAACGAGAGGTAGAAAAATGAAAAATTCACAAATATATGGAGATTAATTTAATCTTAAATAATTAGTGGGTCAATGAAGAAATTGCTAAAGAAATCAATAAATATCTTGAGATGAATGAAAACAAGGACACAACACATCAGAACCAATTGGGGTGCAGTGAAGGCAGTGCTAAGATGGAAATTTATAGCCTTTAATGCTTACATTAAAAAAGACTTACACAGCTGGAGGAACTTGAAAAACAGCAAACTATTCCCAAAGCAGGAAGAAAGAACGAAATGACAAAGATCAAAGTAGAAATAAATAAAATTGAGAACAAAAAAACAATAGAGAGAATTAATAAAAGGAAAAGTTGGTTCTTCAAGAAGATTAACAGACTCAATGAACCCTTAGCTAGATGGACGAAGAAAAGAGAAGACTCAAATAAATAAAATAAAAATGAAAAGGGAATATTACTACTGATCCCAAAGAAAGAAAAGATATCATAAAAGGATACTATGAACAACTGTACACCAACAAACTAGACAATGGAGATGAAATGGAAAAGTTCCTAAGAATGTACGAACAACCTAAACTGACCCCAGAATAAACAGAAGACCTCAACAAACCAATCACAACTAAAAAGACTGAAAGAGTATTCCAACAACTCCCCACAATGAAAAGCACAGGACTAGATGGTTTCACAGGTGAGTTCTACCAAGCGTTCAAAGAAGATTTAATATCAATCTTACTCAAACTCAAACTCATCCAAAAAACTGAAAAAAGGAATGCTACCAAACTAATTCTATGAAGCCAGTGTAACTCTAATACCAAAGCCAGGTAAAGAGGGAAGCGGACTTGTCCCAGCAGTTAGGGCATCCATCTACCACATGGGAGGTCTGCGGTTCAAACCCCAGGCCTCCTTGCCCCTTGTGGAGTTGGCCCATGCACAGTGCTGATGCGCGCAAGGAGTGCCGAGCCACGCAGGTGTGTCCTCCGCATAGGGGAGCCCCACGCACTAGGAGTACGCCCAGTAAGGAGAGCCGCCCAGCGCGAAAGAAAGTGCAGCCCGCCCAGGAATGGCGCTGCCTACACGGAGAGCTGACACAACAAGACAATGCAACAAAAAGAGACACAGATTCCTGTGCCGCTGAGGACAACAGAAGCAGACAAAGAAGACGATGCAGCAAACAGACACAGAGAACACACAACTGGGGTGGGGGGAGGGGAGAGAAATAAATAAATAAATCTTAAAAAAAAAAGGCTAGGTAAAGATATTTTAAAAAGAGAATATTACAAATCCATTTCTCTAAAGAATACGGATGCAAAATTTCCCAACAAAATACTTGCTAACTGAATCCAACAATACATTAAAAGAAGTATTCATCATGATCACATGGGTTTTATTTTTTTATTTTTTATTATTTTTATTTATTTCTCTTCTCCTCCCCCCACCCCCAGTTGTCTGCTTTCTGTGTCCATTCGCTGTGTGTTCTTCTGTGACTGCTTCTATCCTTATCAGCGGCACTGGGAATCTGTGTTTCTTTTTGTTGCATCATCTTGCTGTATCAGCTCTCCGTGTGTGGTGCCATTCCTGGGCAGGCTGCACTTTCTTTCGCGCTGGGCGGCTCTCCTTACAGGGTGCACTCCTCGCGCGTGGGCTCTCCTACACGGGGGACACCCCTGCATGGCACAGCACTCCTTGCACACATCAGCACTGCATGTGGACCAGCTCCACACGGGTCAAGGAGGCCCGGGGTTTGAACTACAGACCTCCCATATGGTAGGCGGATGCCCTAACCACTGGGCCAAGTCTGCTTCCTTCACATGGGTTTTATACCATGCATGCAATGATGGTTCCAGACAAGAAAACCAATCAGCATAATACAACAGATTAATAAATCAAAAAAGAAAAATCACATGATCCTACTGATTGATGATGAAAAGGCATTTGAAAAAATACACACCCTTTCTTGATAAAAGTACTACACAAGATGGGAATTGAAGGAAATTTTCTCAACATGATAAAAGCCATATTAAAAAAACACAGCTAACATTGTTCTATGGTGAAAGACTGAAAGCTTTGCTATGGAGATCAGGTAAAAGACAAGGATGCCCACTGCCACCAGTATTTTTCAATATAGTGCTGGAAGTTCTAGCTAGAGCAATGAAGGTAGAAAAAGAAATAAAAGGCATCCAAATCAGTAAAACGTTTTCTATTTGTAGATGATATGACCCTATACCTAGGAAGTCTTGAAAAATCTACAACATAGCTTTTAGAGCTAATAAACCACTTCAGTAGAGTGTCAGGACACAAGATCAATACACAAAAATCAGTGGGGTTTCTAAATACTAGTAACAAGCAATCTGAGGAGGAAGTTAGGAAAAAAATTCCACTTAAAATAGTGACTAAAAGAATCAATATTTAGGAGTAAACTTTACTAAGGATGTTAAGCAACTGTATTCTGAAAACCACAATGCATTGTTAAAAGAAGTAAAAAAAAAAAAAAAACCCTAAATAATTGGAAGACTATCCCATGCTAATGGATAAGAAGATTAAATATTTTCAAGATGTTAATTCTACCCAAATTGATATACAGATTCAATGCAATCCCCCCCCCCAAATTCCACAAGCATTTTTAAACAAATGGAAAACACAATGATCAAATTTACTTGGGATGGTTAGTGGCCATGATTAGCCAGAAACATCTTAAAAGAAAAAGCCAACTTGGACGACTTTCACTTCCATACTTTATATTACCTAGTACAGTGGTAAAGAGTCTGATACTGGCATAAAAATAGACACACAGACCAGTGGAACTGAACTGATGATTTAAAATAGATGCCCATATCTATGGCCAGGTGATTTTTGACAGTCATGTCAAATCCACCTAGCTGGGTAAGAAAAGTATATTCAACAAATGGTGCTGGGGGCGCTGCATATCCATAGGCAAAAGAAACAAATAAGATCCCTCTCTCACACCTTATACAAAAGTTAACTCAAATGAATCAAAGACCTAAATATGAAAGCTAGAACCGTAAAGCTCCTAGAAAAAAATGTAGGAAAATATCTTCAAGACCTGGTGGAAGGTGGTGCATTCTTAAACCTTATATCAAAAGCATGAGCAATGACATGGCAAATGGGACCTCCTCAAACTTAAAATACTTTTGGACTTCAAAGGACTTCATCAAGGAAGTGAAAATGCAGCCCACTAAATGGGAGAAAATATTCACAAGTCACATATCCCATAACAGACTGATTTCCATTCTATACAAAAAGATCACACATCTCAGCAATAAAAGAGGGAAGTAAATGTGGCTCAACCAGTTGGGCACCTGCCTATGACATGGGAGATCCCAGTGCCTTCTATAAAAGACAAGAAGATGCTGCACCTGCCATAATGAGCTAGATGCCACACCTGCCAGAATCTCAATGAGCAAGATGCCACACCCACTGCAATGAGCTAACACTACACCTGCCACAACAAGCTATACAACACACAGCCACAATGAGTGGACATCTAAATGAGAAGACGCCACAGCCAGCAGACACCACAGCCCATGGGGAGTGGATGTGGCTCAGTTTGTTGGGCACTCACCTCCCATGTGGGTTTGATTCCCAGTGCCTTCTGGAGAAAGTGAGCAAACAATGAGGAGACAGATGAAAGAACCATGGTGGGGGGGAGATAAATTTAAAAAATAAAAATAAATAAATCTTTAAAAAAAAGAGCAAACAATCCAATTAAAAATGGGCAAAAGACTTAAAAAGACATTTTTCCACAGAGGAAATATAAATGGCCAAAAAGCACATGAAAAAAATATCACTAGCTATTACAGAAATGCAAATCAAAACAACAATGAGATATTACCTCACACTACATAGAATGGCTATTATTAAAGAAACAGAAAACAGTAAGTGCTAGAGAGGATGTGGAGAAACAGGAACACTCCTTCACTGTTGGCAGGATTGTAAAATGGTGCAGCCTCTGTGGAAGACAGTTTGGAAGTTCCTCAGAAAGCTAAATAGAACTGCCATATGATCTAGCAAATCCTCTTCCAGGAATATATCCAAAAGAACGGAATATTGTGATATGAACAGATATTTTCACATTGATGTTCATAGCGGCATTATTCCTAATTGCCAAAAGATGGAAATAATTCAAATGTCCATCAATCAATGAATGGATAAACAAAATGTGGTACATATATATGATGGAATACTATGCTGCAGTAAGAATAAATGAAATTGGGACACATAATAACATGGATGAATCTTTAAGACATTATGCTAAATGAAATTAGCCAGACACAAAAAGACACATTTCATTGTCTCACTAACATGAACTCAATACAAAGAATAAACACATGGAGTTAAAACCTAGAGTACAGGTTATTAGGAGATAAGAGGAGGGCTGTGAAAGAGTACTGATACTTAATGTATGTAGAAGTTTCAATTAACTTGACTGTATATGTGTGTAAATGGATAGAGTTGATGGTGACACATAGTGAGTAGCAGCTGGATTATAAATGGGATTGGTCTGAAAAAGGTAGTCTAGGGTAGTAAATGTCAATTGAAAGAAAGCTAGAGAACAATCTAGGGAACTGAATAACACAGTAAACCCAGAGGTCCATGAGAATTGTGGTTAATAGTACAAATGCAAGAAATGTCCTTTTTTGAACTAGAACAGATGTACGTCACTATTGCAGGGTGGTGGGAATGTGGAGAAGCATAGGAAACATACACTTAACGTAATCTATGGACTAATGATAACAGCAATACTGTAATATTCTTGCATCAATGCCAAAGATATACTATGTCAATAATAGGGGGGCATGGAAAAAATATGCCGAAAGTATGCTATGGACTATAGTGGTAATAGTCTGATGATATTATCTCATAATCTGTAAGAAACGTTCTACAATGGTGTGGTATGTTGGTGAAGGGGTATTATATGGGAATACCACACATGATCATGATGGTTTTGTAGGTTCACAACTTCTGTAATAAAAATGTATTTTTTAAAAGACTGTATCAGAGTGTTGGGTTTGCCAGGAAATCACCACATGTAAAACAAGTTCAAAAAACTTTTACTTTGCAAACCACCATCTCCAAATAAACTTTTTGTTACTTTCTTAATAAAATACAACAAACATCTTGACATGGGATGACCTACTTGCTGAAGTGACAGTGTTAGTATTCCAAGGGAATGCAGTAAGCAATTATCAAAGTCTACATAGTATGGGACACATCAGAATATATATTTTTTAAAGCTACAAAAATATATACACCTCAGCTTAAGCAAAGCTGAGAGAAGGTACACCCTTTGTTTTTCACCCTTTACCTCACTCTGCCAAGTTGAATCTAGGGCCACTTAAATTAAATCCTAGTCTCTTCACTAGCCTCTTCCTTTTCCCAGGATTCCACTAGGCTGCTAAAGTTGGGAAGTTTAAACTTAAGGGAATCCAGACTCCTCATCTTTCAATGGCCATGTAGAAGAGGTAAGGTCAGCACATGCTCATTTGTTTCCAGACTCCTACCCACTGCAGAAAGAGAAAGGAAAGCTCAGTGGGGCTACAGCTGCTCTCTCCGTACACATAGCTGCATTGCAGCATCCATCCCACTATTGGGAAGGTGCCAGGGGAGCCAGGACTTGCAGTTGCCATGTGTGGCAGAAGTCACACAAAGAAATGACATTACTTTCCTCTCCTACACTAAAGAGAACATCACATTCTCTCACCCCTTTCCTCTGCAGGAATGGGTGGAAGTGGCCTAAGCTGATAAAAGGAGGGGCAGAACAGTCTCAGTCCAGGAAACAAAAAGGCACAGGTCCAGAAGGGATGCTGGGGGCCTTAACTCACTCCCACACCATATGTCCCTCTGCACGTAGCAGGAGGGAACTTTTCAGTGGGGATTTTGAGTCCTGACCAGATGTGGCATTTTCTGAAAGCAGCACTCTGTACAGCTGAAGTGCTTTGTGTGCAGCAGGGCAGCATCAGCCTGGCCAGGTATGAGGGCCTCTTGCTGCTCCCTCTCAAAGCTCCTGAAGCCTTTCCAGGCCAGTGTGGGTCTGTAGAGGGCCCCGTTACCACCAGATGTGGCCAGTAGTTATTTTCAATGTGAACTTTCCAGCCAAAAGGCAAAGCTTGTAAAACTGGATAACAAAGCATGACATAAATGTTGTTTACAAGTATATATATGAATATCTATATCTATGTGTATATTTACAAGAGACTCAAATTCAAAGATGCAAGTAGGTTGAAAGTGAAAGGATAGAAAAATATACCACACGAATAGTTGTAGGGTGGCACCATGTGGGAGCGCGGCGACAGCAAGGGTCGGCTCATCTCCAGGCGCCGGTGCGAGTGGGACCCGGGTGGCGGGAACGGGCGTTAAGGCCCTCCGCTTGGAGTTCGGGCGTACTGCCCGCCCCTCTGCCCAGCTGCACCCGCTTCCCCCTCGGTGGCCTAACCCCGCCTCTCCCCCGAGGGCCACCGCGGCGCCATGACAGCCCCGCCTCGCTGCCGCCGAGAACCCTGGCTACCCCGTCCTCTGCGCAACCAGTGATGCACCCCTGCACGAACCTATCAGCCGTCTGCCACCCCCCGGCCACGCCCCCTGCCCCTCCCCCGTCTTCGCCCTATATTAACCGCTGTACTACCTGAATAAATCAGACTGGTGCACAGATCCTGGTCTCCTCGGTAGTCTTCTTCCTACCGCGCGTCCTCCGCACCTTGCCGGCCCCAGAGCGCCTTCTTGGAAGGCCCCTCCGTGTTTTGCAGCCCTCTGCCCGAGTCCACACCGCCCCTGCAGCGGCCCTCCAGGCGAGCCCACACTGCGACAAATAGTAACCAAAATTGAATGTGAATGGTTAAATTATTTTCAGGAAAAATAGATTTAAAGTGATATATATCTAAAAAGGACAAAGAATGACACATATATTGATATATGTGCAACTAATGATTACAAAAATATATGCACATAACACCAGAGCTAAAAAATATATGAAGCAAACATTGAAAGACTTAAAGGGAAAAACAGATAGTTCTACATTAATGATAGCAGACTGCAATATGCAATTTTCAATAATGGCTAGAATATCCAGACAAAAAACAAGCAAGCAAATAGAGGACCTGAAAAATACTATGAAAATGATATAAATATCACAATTCATTCAACACAAAAGAACACGCATTCCTCATAAATGCACATGGATGATTCCCCAAAATAGACCACATGTTAGGGCACAAAATGGGTCTTAATAAATTTTAAAAGACTGAAACCATACTAATTACCTTCTCTAAACACAACAGAATGAAATTGGAAATCAATGATAGAAAAAAATCAGAAAATGTAAGAACATGTAGAACTTAATTTACTCTTAAAGAAACAATGAATTAAATAAGAAATCAAAAGGGAAATTAGGAAATATCCTGAGATGAAAGAAAATGAAAGTGCAACATATCAAAACTCATGAGATTAAGAAAAGGAAGTGCTCAGAAGGGAATATATAGCTCTAAATGCATATATTCAAAAGGAAGCATATAGCAGGACACTCATCACTGCATACTTGCCCTGAACATGCCCTGCAGACAGAAGCAGGTTATGTATAGCTAAAGCAATGTAAGAAACAATTGAATCAAAGAGACCTACCTAAATCAAAGGATTAACAACTTTGATATATACAATAGAACAGCTGGGATGTGGGAATGCCTATTCCACAAGAAGTAGAAAGAGCATACATCCATCTAAATGGGAGACATGCTAAGGTCATAAGCTCACGTCCAGAACAAGATTTAGACATAGAAAAGACTGACAGGTACCCATACTTTTACCTCAGACCTAACTGTTAGGAAGGAAGGTTAAACCAAAACAGCATATTTGCAAAGACTGTGAAAGGTGGTATTGGCTTGGGTTTTCTTGTTTTTATTATCACCTGGAACTCAAGGAAATCTCTCTC
Source organism: Dasypus novemcinctus (assembly GCF_030445035.2). Classification (NCBI taxonomy): domain Eukaryota; kingdom Metazoa; phylum Chordata; class Mammalia; order Cingulata; family Dasypodidae; genus Dasypus; species Dasypus novemcinctus. The sequence goes on along the minus strand of NC_080686.1, from coordinate 7,546,236 downwards.
ATATCAGAAGCTGGATAAAAAATTAAGGAACAGACAACTCAGGAACAAAACCCAAGACTTAACTCCTTAAAATGTTAAAATATACAATGTGCAACAGAAGATTACAAGACAAAGAAACAGGAAATTATAGCCCACTCAAGGAACAAGACAAAGTTTTATGAACCATCAATGAAGAAGATCAGACTTTGGACATACAAGTCAACATTATATATATATATATTTTTAATATTCACATGATCAAAGGGTATTGAAAAACAAAGAATGAAAAGATATCTGGAAAATTATGAATGAACAGAATGAGTATCTTAAATAAAGAGCTAGAAGTTTTTAAAAGGAAACAAAAACAAATACTGGAGTTGAAGACCACAATAACTGTAATTAAAAATTCACTAGAAAATTTCATCAGCTGATTAGAGCTAACAGAAAAATCAATGAGTTTAAAGACAACTGAAATTATTCAGGCTGAGGAGCAGAAAGTAAAAAGAATGTGAAAGTAAACAGAGCCTAAGAGACATTTGGAACACCATCAAGATTCCACAATATGGATTATGGGAATCCCAGAAAGAACAGAAGGAGAGAAAGGAGCAGAAGGAATATTCAAAGAAATAATGGCAGAAAACTTCTCACATTTAACAAAGGAAGTGAATATAGACATTTAAGAAGTCCAACAAACCCCAAACAAGATAAACTCAAAGAGAACCACACCCAGACATATGGTAGTCAAACTGTTAAATACGAAGGACAAGGACAGAGTTCTAAATGGTGCAAGATAAAAGTAGTGTGCTATATACAAAGATTTCTAATAAGATTAAATACCAATTTCTCATCTGAAACAGTGGAAGGAAAAAAGGCAGTAGGGATGAAATATTTAAAGAAGAAAATAAGGCAGTGATAAGAAATGCTAAAAGAAAACAATTGTCTACCAAGAATTTTATATCTTGTGAGACAGTCATAAGACCAGGGGATTTAAAAAAGGGTCCATGATCTTGAACTGAAATTCAAAAAAACATATTATTGAAGGACCTGTTGGCACAGGTGTGATATATTAAACAATGTACAGTATAGTGTGGACTTAGTAAGGGGTCCATGGTTTTCACTTGACTGGCAAAAGGGTCTATGGAACAAAGGGTCTATGAACTCCTGCTTTAGACAGTGTGCCAGGTAAACAAAAGCTGAGGGAGTATGTAACTACTAGATTTAACATACAGTGAAATCTAAGGGTCTTGTTCAGAATAAAATGAAATGATACTAAAAGGTTGAAGAGGTATAAAGAAAAAAGCTATCTCTGATAAGGAAACCATACTGATAATTACATAGAACAGCACTCTTGTATTTTATTTTTGGTATGTAACTCTACTTTTCAATACTTAGAGGTTCTGAAATGCAAATGCATAAAAAAGAATGATAAATCTAGGGTTTTAGATGTACAATAAATATATAATATGTAAAAAGAACAAAAGGTAGTTGACAGAGGAGTTTGGAAGAGTGAATACGCTATGAAATTTAAGTTGAAGAAAAGGAAATATGATTGTCACAGATTTAAGATAATAAATTTAAGCCCCACTATACTGTATATTATTTAATAAATATATCACACCTGCACCAACAGGTCCCACAAAAACGTGGTTTTTTTGAATTTCAATTCAAGATCATGGACCCTTTTCTAAAAATTTTTTGAAAAATATATACAAAGGGAAATGAGATGGGACTCAATATGAAATAAATATTAAAGTAAGCATTAGAAGAATTGAGTGTCAAAAGATATGCAATAAAAAAAGATATGACTTTAAAAAACATCGAATAGCAAAATGGGAGAAAAGAGCCCTGCATTATCAATAGTTACCTTAAATGTAAATGGTTTAAACTATCCAGTCAAAAGGGAGAGGTATAGCAGAATGAATAAAATAGCATAATCCAAATATGGACTATTTAGAAAACACTCTAAATTCAAAGACACATATAAGATGAAATTGAAATGGATGGAAAAAATATTCCATGCAAATGGTAACCAAAAGAGAACTGGAGTAGCTATACTAATATCAGATAAAATAGATTTAAAAGTTGTTACTGTTACAAGAACAAAGATAGTATATACTAATAAAAGAGTCAAGTAAACAAGGAGATAATAGCAATTATAAATATATTAACCTAACAGCAGTCACAAAATATGTAAGCTTGACATATGTCAAGCTTGACAGATTTGAAGGGAGATTTACAATATTGGGAGACTTCAATACAACACTTTTAAGAATAGATAGAACATCTACACAAAAGATCCATAAGGAAATAGAACCCTAGAGTATTACAAAACAGCTAGTCCGAACAGACATATATAGAACAATTTAGCCAACAACAGCAGAATATACTAATATCATACACACTGTCATTATTCAGGATAGAGCACAAGTTTCAGTGAATTAAAAATATTGAATACATAAAATGTGTCTTCTAAAACCACAATGGAATGAAGCTAGAAATCAATAAAAGTCACTGGAAAATTTAAAAATATGTGGAAATAAACCACACATTCTTGAATAATGAATAGTTCAAAGAAGAAATCACAAAGGGAGTAGGATGTATCTTGAGGTAAATGAAAAAGGAAACACAATAACAGAAACCTATTGGGAAGAAGGATCCAAGATGGCAGAGAAGGGCATGGCAGGCTACACACTCCTCTAGAAACTGTAGGAAAGTAGGCAGGTTTGCTGGGCATAAGGGAAGCCAGGGTGTTGCAGGGGTAATAGGAGAGCGTGGCTGAGAGGGAGGAGTCCCAGCTGGCAGGAGAGAAAAGGGAAGAAGTCCAGCTGCCCCAGGAGGAGATGAAAACCACCCAGCCAGTGCTGGGGGAGGGGGAGCCACACAGCAGGCTCAGGGGGAGACAGGAGATGCTGAGGAGCTATCTCACAGGCTAGCCAGTACCCAGCCTGCTTAGGGTAGGGGAGTGTGGGGAGAGCTGCAGGAACTTAGAAGGAGGGCTTTCTCTTGTTCTTTTTTTATGTCCTTCATCTGGGTACTCACTGACAGGCTGGCTATTGGAAGATTGACAGCTACAAGCACCCAGAGAGGAGTAGATAGGGAGTTGCTGGTAGCCTGAGAGGGAAGCCTGTTTGTTTGTTGTTGTTGTTGTTGTGTGTGTGTGTGTAATGATCAGTTGGCCAAAACAGGCAGTCTAAGGGTAGGAGCCTAACTGGTCCTGGTGGTCTGAGAGGGAAACCCAGATTTTTCTTTTAGTTTTGCTTTCTTTTGATTTGCCTATTTACTTTTTCTTTTCCTCTACCTTATTTTCATTCCTCCTTCTCCTATCTTGTTTCATTTCTTCCTTCTCATCCCATTTCTTTTGTTTCCATTTTTTCCCTTTTTTAAAAAAAGTTTTTATTTATTATTTATTTCTCTTCCCTTCCCACCCCCCACCCCAGCTGTCTGTTCTCTGCGTCTATTTGCTGTGTGTTCTTCTTTGTCTGCTTCTGTTGTTCTCAGCAGTACAGGGATTTGTGTTTCTTTTTGTTGTCATCTTGTTGTGTCAGTTCTCCATATGTGCGGTGCCATTCCTGGGCAGGCTGCACTTTCTTTTGTGCTGGGCAGCTCTCCTTACGGAGTGCACTCCTTGCACATGGGGCTCCCCTACGTGGGGACACCCCTGCGTGGCATGGTACTCCTTGCACGCATCAGCACTGCGCATAGGCCAGCTCCACACTGGTCAAGGAGGTCCAGGGTTTGAACCGTGGCCCTCCCATGTAGTAGATGGACGCCCTAACCACTGGGCCAAGTCCACTTCCCCCTCCCTTTTTAAAATTTATAATTATTTTACATGGTTTTTTTTTCCCGCTTTCCTTCTTTTTTTTTCTTTCTTTCATTTTCCCCACATCTGTTGTTCCTTTCTTTCTACATTTCCCTGTTTTGTCTATCACCTATTCTCACTTACCTGGCATTTTATTTTATATTACTTTATTTTATTTTTTCCTGTTTCTTTTCTTCAACTTTTCAAATTTTCATTCTTTACTATTTTCTTATTTATTTTGTCTTTTTTGTTGTTCTTTTTCCTTCCCTTTTTTTTTGTTTTTCTCTTTCTCTTTTTCCTATTCTTCATTTCTTTGTGTGTGAAAGTAATTTTTTTTTCTGTTAAACATGGGCAACTACATGGATATAGAATAAGTGGAACCAAGTGATAAAGAGAATTCTTAACATAAAACCAAACAAAAATAAAATGCTAAATGAAAAAGAGATACTAACCACTACATAAGCCCACCCAGATAAAAAGATGCCTAGACATTGGAAAAAATTAAAAGCCATAATAAGAAACTGTAAGTCATGGCCCAGTATAATGAACAAACTAAAATGCAGGAGGAAATGCATAAGGAACAACTAAGCAAGGATGTTGAAACAAATATGCTTAATCAATTCAATGAAAATATTAAACTCCCATCCTGAGAAGACCTGCTAGGTTCTCAATTACAGGGGGAAAAAATCTGTCAAGAACATAAGCAGTGCCTAAGAAAGGAAAACAGACCAACATGTCAAGCCCTCAATATTATTGCAAGTAACTATGAATCTTACTCTTCAAAAATTGAAACTTAGTGATTACCATAGGTTCTAGGGGGAGGGGGAGAGAAGAATAGAATAGATGGAACATAGGGCATTTTTAGAGCATGAGAATTGTTCAGCATGATCCTGCAATAACGGATATAGGCCACTTCAAATTTTGTCAAAATCTATGGAAGTGTATGATCCAAAATGTAAACCACAAAGGAAACTATTGACCATGGTTAGTAGAAATGCTTCAATATTTGTACATCAATTGTAACAAATGTACCATTTGTATGTAAAATATTAATAAGGGAGAGGGGAATGGGGGAGGGCATTGGGTATATGGGAATCACCTGACTTTTCCGTATACTAAAGCTCCTTTGAAGATAAAATGAAAAGAAGAAGACACTAGGAGAAAATATGGAAGAAAATCTCACTGTACATACAAGGCAACAGATCTTACAGTGACAAAAGACATAATGTCTTAAAAAAAATTTTTTATTATTCCAAATTTTAATTTTTTTGTATTTTATTCATTTTAAAAATTACTATTTCAATTTCTTTTTAACTTTATTTGGAAAGGTTTTGGATCACAAAAGGGTCAGAGCAGTGACTGGGGAGGATCATTTGTGTGGGGTGTCAGTGATGTGGGGATGCATGGGAAGGGGTTCACCTGGGGCATGCCTCTAAGATATATGAATATGTTTAACTGTTCATGGGACATTGTCTTGGGGTGGAGATCCACACAATAACTAAAAGAATATTGAATTCCCATCCTGGGGCGTTCTGGTACATTCTCTAACAGGAAGCAAGAATATCCCGAGTGTAAGGGCAATGTCTAGTGAAGGAAGACAGACCATTACGCCAGGTCCTTGACATTGATGATTGTACTTATGAACCTTTTCTAATGAAAATGAAACTTAGCCTAGTATTATACACTGCCTAAGAGTTACCGCCTCAAAGTCTCTTTGTTGCTTAAATGGAGCCTCTCTCTAAGCCAAACTCAGGATAGAAACACTACATTCCTTCCAGACATGACTCCTGGGAATGAGCCTCCCTGGCACCAAGGGATTATTCCTAAGCACCAACAAGCATTACATCTGGAAAAAGACCTTGACCAAAAGGGGGAAATGGTAAAGACAAATAGGTTTTTATGGCTAAGAGATTTCAAAGTGAGTCAGGAGGTCATTCCAGAGGTTACACTTAGGCAAATCTCAGCAGGTTCTCATTGACTGCTACAATAAACAGTGCCTCAAAACTGGGGCTCCTGAGGGCTCCTAGAGATATCCAGAAACTATAATCAGGGCAAATAGCTAGAAATTTGGCATCCTGTCAGTGGATCTTACTTCGGAATTTTTGCTCCTCAGTGTAACAGAGTTTGATTCATTTATAGGTTCTCTACACATGGCTTTTCTGCTACTTTTACTTTATTTGAGGCCATAATTAGCACTATACTTGGTACATATATGTCCCAAACATAAATCTTTGGTGTACCCATGTGCCAGTTGAGCCCTGAAAGCAGCAGATTTGCAACACCTACTCTCCAGTTCACTGGACTCACCCAGGAAAAGTAAAGGAGATGATGATGGACAATGCCCATCCCAAGAAACAGAGAGAGTATCTGGAACTGCAAGCAAGAGAGCTTCATCCATCTGCCCAATAGGATCTAAGCCCCTCTCAATTAGAAGCAGAGTGGGCATCACCATCCCAAAATCCTCAAGATTAGGGAATGAACAATGGACTAGAGTAAAATTATTGTTATTCTACTATGGACATTATCACAGCAATGGAAGAACTGTTATCATTGATGTAAAGGCAGTGGTCACAAGATGTTATGAGGGATGGGAGAGAGAAGAATAGGTATAATATGGGGCATTTACATTTACAGGCCATTGTTTTTATCCTGCATGACACTGCAATGACAGATACAGACCACTGTGTATTTTGTCAAAACATACAAAATGGTGTGGAACAAAGTGTAAACTATAATATAAACTGTAGCCCATGGTTAGTAACAATGCTTCAATATGGTTTATCAATTGTAAATGTACTACACTAATGAAGGATGTTGTTAATGTGGAAGGTGGAAGGGGAGGGAGTAGGGCATATCAGAATCCCTATATTTTTTATGTAACATTTATGTAATCTAAAGCTTCTTTTAAAATAAAAAAATTACTTTAAAAAATGAGGGAGAGTTCAAAATATTCAGGGATGAACAGAAATTGAGAGAATTTGTCAGCAAAAATTCTGCACTTCAAGAAAGGGAAAAAAACAGGAGAGTTGGGGTGAAGGAGAGTGTAGAAAAGATTATTATTGATAAGAGTAACTAAAAGGATAAAAAAATAAATAAAAATAAAATATGATATATATCAGCCTAAAAAATGGCTAAAGTACTGTCTCTACAGTAATAACTTTAAATGTTAATGGATTAAATTCTCCAATTAAGAGACACAGATTGGCAGAATCAATAAGGAAATATGACCCATCTATATTCTGTCTATAAAAAACTCACCTTAGACCCAAGGACACAAACAGGTTGTACATGAGAGATTGGAAAACTGTTTTACATGCAAACAGTAAACAAAAAAGGGCAGGAATGTCAATACTAATATCGGACAAAGTAGACTTTAAATGCAAAACTGTTGTATGGAATAAAGAAGGGAATGTGGTTCAAGCAGTTGAGCACCTGCTTTCCACATGGGAGGTCCCAGGTTCAGTTCCTGGTGCATCCAAAAATGAAATAACCAACAAGCAACAAATGGAAAAAACCAAGTGAGGGGAGGTGATGGCTGAATGGCTGAATGCCAGCTTCCCACATACAAGGTCCTGGGTTCAATCCCCATTCCTGGTCACTCAAAAAGTGAAAATTAAAAGATAAAAAATAAAAAGTAAATTCTTTAAAGGACACTATATATTAATAAAAGGGTTACTCAACTACGGAGAAAGAAAAATCAAGTATTTATGCACCTACTCAGGGAGCATCAAAACACTTAAGGCAATTACTGGCAAAAATAAGGGGAAAAATAGATGCCTCTACAATCATAGTAGGGGACTTCAAAACACTGTTATCACCATTACACAGTCCATCTTGACAGAGGCTCAATAAAAAACAGAGAGCTTAGACAATGTTAGAGAAACTATACCTAATGGACTTATAGAGAACATTACAGCCAAAAGCAGCAGGGTATGCATTCTTCTCCAGTGCTCATGGATCATTCTCCAGGATAGACTACATGCTAGGTCACAGAAGAAGTCACAACAAATTTAGAAAGACTGAAATTACACAAAGCACTTTCTTGAATCACAATGGAATGAAACTACAAATCAATAAAGGACAGAGAACTAAACAGGCACAAACATATGGAAGTTAAACAACAGTGGGTCAATGAGGAAATTACCAAATAAATCAGTAACTACCTTGAAGCGAATGAAAATGGGAACACAACATATCAAAAATTTTGGGATGCAGCCAACTCAGTGCTAAGAGGGAAACATATAGCACAAAAATGCCTACATTAAAAAAGAAGGAAGAGCTGAAATCAAAGACCTAACTGCATGCCTGGAGAAACTATAATAGAAAAAGAAAATGAACTAATCCTATAGCATGCAGAAGAAAGGAAATAAAGATTAGAACAGAACTAAATAAAATTAAGAATTTTAAAAATTAGAATTAATGACACTAAAAGCTGGTTTTTTGAGAGATGAATAAAATTGACACACCCTTTGCTAGACTAATAAAGGAAAACAAGAAACAAAAAAATAAATAAATATAGAATTGGAGAGGGGATATCAACACTAGCCTCACAGAAATAGTATAAGAGGTTACTTTGAAAACTACTGTGCCAACAAGATGGGCAATTTAGATGAAACAGACACATTTTCAGAAACACACAAGCAACCTACCTTGATGAAAGAAGAAAAAGAAGAACAAAATTGACCAATCACAAGTAGTGAGGTTGGACTAGTCATCAGAAACCTCCCAACCAAGAAAAGCTCAGGACCAGTTGGCTTCACAGGCAAATTCTACCAATCATTCCAGAAAGAACTAACAATAATCCTGCTCAAGCTTTTCCAAAAAATTGAAGAGGAAGGAACATTACCTAACTCATTCCATGATGCCAACATCACCCTAATACCAAAGCAACATGAAGATGCTGCAAGTAAAGAAAACTTCAGAACAATCTCTTTAATGAACTTATATGTAAAAATCCTCAACAAAATACATACTAATTGAATCCAAACACACATCGATCAAATGATAGACCATGATAAAGTGGGTTTTATCCCAGTTAAGGAAGGATGGTTCAACATAAGAAAATCAATGTAATACACATTAACTGATCAAAGTTAAGAAATAACATGATCATCTCTATCAATACAGAAAAGGCACTGGACAAAATGCAGCATCCTTTCTTAATAAAAACCATTTTGAAAGTAGGAATAGGGAGTGGATGTGGCTCAAGCAGCTGAGTGCCTGCTTCCCACATGGGAGGTCCCAGGTTCTGTTCCTGATACCTCCTAAAAAAAAAACAAAAACAAGCAGACAAAAAACCAACTGAGAGGAACCAATGTGGCTCAGTGATTGAGGACTGGCTTCCCACATATGAGGTCTGGGGTTCAATCCCCAATCCCAGCACCACAATTAAAAAAGAAAAAGAAAAAAGAAAGATAGGAATAAAAGGAAATTTCCTCAACATGATGAAGAACATACAAGAAAAACCCTCAGCTAACACCATTTTCAATGGTGATAAGGCTTTTCTTCTAAGATCTAGAACAAGACAAGGAAGTCCCCGTCACCACTCTTATTTAACATTGTATCAGAAGTATTCACTTGAGCACTTAGGCAAGAAAAAGAAAAAAACATCCAAATAGGAAAGGAAGAAGTAAAACTTTCACTTTTGCCTATGACATGATCCTATAAGTAGAATAAGTAGAAAGTCTCAAAAAATCTACAATGAAGACTCTAGAGCTGATTAATAAGTTCAGTAAAGTGGCAGGATATAAGATCAACATGCAAAAATCAGTGGTTTCTGTACAATAATAATGAGCAATCCGAGGAGAAAATCAAGAAAAAATTCCACTTACAGCAGCAACTAAAACAATCAAATATCTAGGAATAAACTTAATTGAAGATGTAAAGGACTTGTACAGAGAAAACTGCTTAACACTGCTAAAGGAAATCAAAGAAGACCTAAATAAATGGAAGAATATTCCATGTCCATGGATTGGAAAACTAAATATCATTAAGATGTATATCCTATGCAAATTAACAGAGTCAATGCAATCTCAATAAAAGTTCCAACATTATTTTTTGCTGAATTGGAAAAGCCAATGGTAAGGGGCTCTGAATATCCAAAAAATATCTTGAAAAGGAAAAATGAAACTGTGGGAATCATGCTACCTGACTTTAATGCATACTCCAAATCTACAGTGGTCAAAACTGCATGATGTTGGCACAAGGATAAACATACTGACCAATGGAACAGAATTCAGAGTTCAGATACAGATCCATGCATGTTTGGTCAATTGATATTCAACAAGGCCAGCAAGCATACTCCACTGAGAGAGAATTGTCTCTTCAACAAATATTCAAAAATAATGAAAGAGGATCACCATTTCATGCCCTGTATAAAAATTAACTCAAGATGGATCAAAGACCTAAATATAAGAGCCAAGACCACAAAGCTCCTAGAAGATTATGTTGGGACAATCTGGTAGTAGGAAACAGTCTTATAAACTTTATACCCAAAGCATTAGCAAGAAGTAACAGATGAACTCTGGGGAATTAGAGGACTGTGGTTAAGAACACAATTGTAGGAGGGTACTTTTATCACTAAGGCAGGGGGAATAACTGGTGCAGGGTGTTGGTGGTAGGGGACTGGGTGGGCAACAGGGCACACGGGGCATGCCTTTATGGAATATGAATGTGTTCAAGTGGTCATAGGGTGTTACTATCTCAGTGGGTGGAGACCCACACAATAACCAACAAAATATTAAATACCCATCCTGGGGTCTCCTGCTACATTCTTTAATAGAGTGGCAAGAATCTCTAGAGCATATAAGCAATGACTAATAAAAGAAAACAGGCCAATACACCAAGTCCTCAATATTAATGCTTGTACTTATGAACATTATTCATGTAAAACTGAAACTTAGCCTAATAATATCTACTGCCTAAAAGTTACCTCCTGAAAACCTTCTTGTTACTCAAATGTGGCCTCTCTCTAAAGCAAACTCAGCAAATAAATTCACTACCTTCCCCTCAACATGGGATATGACTTTGAGGAAACAGCCTCCCTGGTATTGTGGAATTATTACCAAGTGCCAACCACTGATGCATTTGGAAAATGACCTTGACCAAAAGGTTGAAAAAGTAAATACAAGTTTTTACAGCTGAGAGATTTCAAAGTAAGTCAGGAAGTCATTCCAGAGGTTCTGCTTATGCAAGTCTCAGGCAGATCTCACTAATGTCATAGTAAACAAAACACCAAACAGGGGTGCTCTTCAGGGTTCTAGAAATCTGGACACTATAGGCAAGACACATAAACCCATGAAATCAGCATCCTGTCAGTGGGCCTACCTTGAAAAATATAATAACCTATTTCCCCAATGTAAGAGTTAGACTCATTTATAATTTCTCTACATGTGATTCTTCTGGCCCTTTTATTTGAACCTATAATCAATACTAAACCCATTAAATATATGTTCCATAAACTTAAATCTTCAGTCTGTTCATATGCTGGTTGAGCCCTGAACCTCAGCAGAGTTGCAGCTAACACCTACTCTCCAGTTTATCAGGTTCATCCAGGACAATGATGATGATGGACAACCCCATCCCAAAAATCAAAGAGTATCCACAACTGCAAGCAAAATAGTACCTTCTATGTGCCCCATAAAATCTAAATCCCCTCTCAATCTGAAGCAAGAGTGGGCATCACCATCCCAAAATCCTCAAGAGGAATGATAAAACCTACGGGGGAATACAATCATGGACCAAAGTAGACATTATTATTGTAGTAAAGGAAGAACTTGATATAAAGGTAGTGGTTACCAGAAGTTCTGAGGGGAGGGGGAGGGAAGAATAGTTGGAATATAGGGCACTTTAGGGGCATTGGATTATTCTGCGTATTACAATAACAGATACATTTTTTTCAAAACCTATGAAATTGTACAGTGCAAAATGTAAACCATCACGTAAACTACAGGCCGTGGTTAATAGCAATACTTCAATATTTGTTCATCAATTGTAACAAATGTACCACACTAATGTAAGATGCTATTAATGGAGAAGGTAAGAGAGGTAGTGTATTGGGCATATGGGAATCCACTATATTTTTACGCAAATTTTTTGTAACCTAAGACTTTTTTAAAAACAAGTTTACCAAAAAAAAACACAACACAACAAAACAAAACCTATTGGATCCATCAAAACCACACCAGAAAACTGAAGAGGGAACATTCCCTAATCAGTCTGAGGCTCACATCACCTTAATTATCAAAGTCATATAAATAAACTACAGGAAAACAAAATTAAAGACCAATAACCCTCATGGATATAGATGCAAAAATCTTCAACATGTGTATTCACAGATCAAAGTAGATCAATTAATAGTGTGGTTATTGTCTTGTGTTAACAGATGAAAAAGTAAAATTGATATAAATATAGTGGTTGCCGAGGGGTTCAGAAAAAAGGGGGAGGAACGAATAATTAGAAGATTATTTTATTTTTAGGGCAGTGAAAGTGTTCAGTAAGATACTGCAATGACAGCCCATGACATTATACATTTGTCAAAGCCTATAAAACTATACATCACAAAGTATAAACCGTAATGTAAACTATAGATCTTGGTTAGAAGCAATGTGTCAATATTGGATCATAAATGGTAACAAATATACCACACTAATATAAGATGTTAATAATACAGGAAATCTATATATATGGATGTAGGGGTGGGGGTATATTTGTCTGCCAAAGGGCTGCAGATGCAAAGTACTAAAAATCTGTTGGCTTTTATAAAGGCTATTTATTTGGGGTAAAAGCTTACAGTTACAAGGCCATAAAAAGTCCAACCCAAGGTACCAAAGAGGCACTTTCCTCATCAAAGTTGGCTGCCACGTGTTGAAGCAAGATGGCAGGTGATCTCTGCAAAGTTTCAGCCTTTCCCTCTAGGCCTCCTCTTTCGGGCTGAATTGCTCTACTTTTTCCTGATTTCAGCTGCAAGCTGAAATAGGCCTTGTCTCTCAGGGCTTTCTATATCAGTTTCACATTGTGGCAATTTTACATTATTTATGAAATCCAATGAGAGATATTGATTATGTTTGTAAACTGGTCTGTTTCTCTGAGTGTGACACCCTTTCATTGTATTAGATTCAGCTGAGACATCTGATTAAATTATGTTAAGATTAGGGCTTTAATTCAACCACATCATTAGAGTGCCACTCAAAATTGAATCCCAGCCCCCTTGGGCTGAGACTGTCACACAGAAGGAGACATGAAGAAAAAGTAGACACGCAGTAAGAGAGAGCACTCCATAGACTTGGCCAGCGAAGAGAGATGAGTCTGATAGTCTATAGCTGACCTTGTGAAGAAACCACAGCAGCTGAGCCTGGAAAGAAACAAGCCCAAGGAATAGAAACGAGCCTTATGCCAGCTTACAGGTGAGATGGGAAGAAACTGGGACCATGGAGCCTTAAGAAGAAAGAGGAAGGCTGAACCCTCACAGACATCATCCACCATCTTGCATCAACACATGGCAACATACTTTGGGTGAGAAAGTACCTCTTATGGTACCTTGAGTTGGACTCTTTAGAGCCTGGGAACTGTAAGCTTCTACCCCAAGTAAATACCCTTTATAAAAGCCAATAGACCTCTGGTACTTCGCATTAACATCTCTTTGGCTGACTAATACATGACTCTCTTCCAAAGGTCAGCTGTAACCTATCCAGCAAAACGGTTCATCTTTCCCAGGGTTTCAGTTGTTTGCCCCATCCTCTTCCTGTCACATATCCAGATCAAAACAACAGGGCTATCTCTTCCCTGTTTGTCTGAGTGTCCATTTATAACAGACCCAGCAAAGGGGCAGGACTCAACCTGAGTCTCAGCCACTAACATAGTCAAAACAAAAGTCCAAATCTTAACAGGTAATAGAATCAAAGACATCTCAGCTGAATTTAATGCAATCAAAGGGTATTACTCAGGGAAAAGATTGGTTTACAAAAATAATCTTTCTCTTTTGGGGATTCATAAAATAATCTCAAATTGCCACAAGGATGTTGTTATATGGGAATTCCCTATACTTTTGATGTAGTTTTACTGTAAATCTAAAACTCCTCTAAAAATAAAATCTTCAACATGCAAAAATCAGTAGTGATTCTAAACATAAGTAAAGAACAATTCAGAGAAAAAAAGCAAGAAAATATTCCATTTATAATATCAACGGAAAGAATCAACTATGAGCAAATTTAACCAAGGATATAAAGGACTTATTCCTAACACCCTAGAAAACATTGCTGAAAGAAATTTAAGTAAGACCTAAAATAGCACATCTCTGTTTACAGATTGGAAGGCCAAATATTTTAAGTTATCAGTTCTATCCAGAGCAATTTATAGACTCAATTCAATCTCACTGAAAATTCCAATAGCCATCTTTGTAGTAATAGAAAAGCCAATCATCAAATTCATCAGGGAAATGAAATCAGGGCAACAAAGAGTCACTACTTCACAACAACAAGCATGGTTATTATTAAAAAAAAAAAAAAAGGAAAATATTAAGTCCTGGCAAGGATGCTGAGAAATAGGAACCCTCATACATTGTTGGTGTGAATGTAAAATGGCATTAGCTGCTACGGAAAACAGTTTAGCAGTTCCTCGAAAAGTTAAATATAGGAGTATCATATGAAGTGGAAATTCCACTTCTAGGTATGTACCAAAATGGGCGAAAACAAGGTCTCAGAAAGACATTTATACATCAGTGTTCATAGCAACATTATGGAGACAATAGCCAAAAGATGGAAGCATGCTAAATATTCATCAGTAGATGAATGGATAAACAAAAAGTGATACATAAATAAATATATATATATATCAGCATTCAAAAAGGGATGAAATTCTTATTGTTGCTACACTGATGAACCTTGAAAACATTGACATCTTGTTGACTGAGATATCAGACATGAAGAAATAAGTGAGATAAGATTCCACTTACATAAAATATTGAAAATATGCAAACTCATAGGGTCAGAATGTAGAGTACAGGACACGAGGGTGGGTCTAGGAGAAGAATGTGGGGATGACACATAATAGGGTTATGGTTTCTGTTTGGGGTGAAAGGAAAATTCTGGTAATGGATGGTGGTGAGGGTAGCACAACAATGTGAATAAGATTATTCTCACTGAAATGTATGCTTGGGAGTGGTGTGTGTGTATATATATGTATATACACACATATATCAACAATTTGAAAAAGAAAACTATCTAAATAGTAAATGACAATTAAATGCAATACATAATCCTAGATATGGTCTAACAATGGAAGAGAAAAAACTCAAAAGGATCTTACTGAGACAATTGGAGAAACTGGAATATAGACCGTAAGATTTATATTAATATTAAATTTCTTGAACTTCATAACTGTACTTAAAGTGATTATAGGGAAGCGGACTTGGCCCAAAGGATAGGGCATCCGACTACCACATGGGAGGTCTGCGGTTCAAACCCCGGGCCTCCTTGACCTGTGTGGAGCTGACCCATGCACAATGCTGATGCGCACAAGGGGTGCCCTGCCACGCAGGGGTGTCCCCCACGTAGGGTAGCCCCACACGCAAGGAGTGCACCCCATAAGGAGAGCCGCCCAGCGCGAAAGGAAGTGCAGCCTGCCCAAGAATGGCACCACGCACACTGAGAGCTGACACAAGAAGATAGCACAACAAAAAGAAACACAGATTCCTGGCACCGCTGATAAGGATAGAAGCGGTCACTGAAGAACACACAGCGAATGGACAGAGAGAGCAGACAACTGGGGGGGAGAGGAGATAAACAAACAAACAAACAAAATCTTTAAAAATAAATAAATAAAGTGATTATATAAGTGAATAACCTTGTTTTTAGGAAATGTACATGGAAATACTGTGTTTGAGGACCATGATGTATATAACCTACCCTCCAATGTTTAGAAAATGATACATAGATAAATGAACAGATAGAATGAAAAGGCAAATATGGAAAATTAAAATTGGTGTAAATGGGTATCAATGGAGGGGTATATGTTGGAGCTCTCTGTATGAAGTTTTAAATTTTTTGTGGTAACTTGTAAGCTTGAAATTATTTCAAAATTAAAAAGTTGAAAGAAAAATATATATATATGAAGATGTGAATTAAAATCATATACTACAGAAACTAAATTACAAACAAATGAAAGCTATAATGCAGGAAATAAGTAACCAAAAATACATTTAGAAAACTAGCAAAATGGATGATGTAGCCCCTTCCTTCTAAGTAATTACTTAAAATGAAAATGTATTAAACTCAAAGTAGCACAGACAATGGCATAATGGATAAAAGATGACTATAGCAGTTTGATATTATTGATGAATTCCAAAAATATTGGATTATGTTTGTAAACTAGTCTTTTCCTCTGGGCATATTAAATTATATTGGATTCAGAGATTTCCTTGATTAAATAATGATTAAGGCTTTGATTGGGCCACAACAGTAGCACCTTGCATCCTCAACCCCTTGGCACTGAATTCAAAAAGGCCACCAAGTGCCCTCAACTGGGACAGAATAGGCTCTTCAACAAATGGTGCTGAGAGAACTGGATATCCATATGCAAAAGAATGAAAGAGGATCCCTTTCTTATACTCTATAAAAAATTAACTCAAAATGGATCAAAGACCTAAATAAAAGAGCCAGAAACATAATGTTCTTGAAGATAATGTAGAGAAGCATCTAGGAAATCTTTTGGTAGGAAATGGTTTCATAAACTTTAAAACCAAAGCACAAGCAACAAAAGAAAAAATAGATACTTTGGATCTCCACAAAATTAAAAACCTGTGCTTCAAAGCAGGTTGTCAAGAAAGTGAAAAGGCAGATCATTCAGTGGGAGAAAATATTTGGAAATTATTTATCCAATAAGATAAATCAGCATATATAAAGAAATCCTACAAGTCAATAATAAAAAGACAACCCATTTTAAAAAGGGGCACGAGACTTGAACAGACTCTTTTCCAAGAGGAAATACAAATGCACATGAAAAGATGCTCAACATCACTAGCTTTTAGGGAAATGTAAATCAAAACTGCAGTGAGATATCATTTCACACATACTAGACAAGGTGCTATTTAAAAAAACAGAAAACTACAAGTGTTAGAGAGGATATGGAGGTAGAAATGCTTATCCACTGTTGGTGGGAATGTAGAATGGAGCAGCCACTGTGGAGAACAGTTTGGCATTCTGCAATCCAAGTATCCATCAACAGATGATTGAATAAATAAAATGTGATATACACATATTATGGTATACTACCCAGCTAAAAGAAGGAATTGAGTACTGATACATGCTAAAACATAGATGAAGCTCGAGAAGCTTATGTTGAGTGAAGTAAGCCAGTCACTAAAGGACAAATATTGCATGATCACACTGATATGAATTAAGAATACTGAGCAGACTCATGGAGGTATAGAGTCTGGAAGACAGGTTACCAGGAGATAGAAGGAGAGTAGAGATTGGTGAGGTGGTGCTTAATCTATGCAGAATTTATAAAAAAGGTTGATTGAAACAGTTTGGTAATGCACAAAGGTGATGGTGGCACAGCAAAATGATATGAGTGTAATTAATGTTGCTGAACTGTGAGTGTGACCATGGTTGAAAG
The DNA here is from genome assembly GCF_030445035.2 of Dasypus novemcinctus. NCBI lineage: Eukaryota > Metazoa > Chordata > Mammalia > Cingulata > Dasypodidae > Dasypus > Dasypus novemcinctus. The sequence goes on along the minus strand of NC_080686.1, from coordinate 7,528,844 downwards.
GGGAAGGCTTGGACCATCCATGACGTTAGAATGAATGCTAGAGTTGAAAAAGGCAACTGGTACAACTAAGTGAACTCTGGGGTGGCTGAGGATTGTGGTTAAGAATACAATTACAAGAATATTCTTTCCGGATCTAAAACATTTTACCCCAATTAAGTTACTCTTTGTCTCTTCCGAGATAACCTTAACCTAAGCTGTCTGTCCTGACTTGTGGGTGTGGGATGGTGAGAGGCTGCAGCCCTGCCCTTGGTGACCATGGCAACAACTCCAGTCCCAGGAAACAGTTTATCAATACAAACTCTATAAACTTTAAATATTCAGGGGAAATGCAAACCAAATGTGCTAAAAGCTTATCTAGAATGTATGAAGTCCATGCTAAAAGCTTACCTAAGATGTAGAAGATATAACCTAATTCAAGCCTATTGAGAACTGAAATAAAAAGACCATTTGACCTTTCCCCTCTGTATAAAAGGAACTCAAAAATCTTGTTCGGGGCTCGGGTTTGAAATAGAAAGCTCCCAAGTCCGGCCTGCCGTCAATAAACCATTTTCCAATTTTCCTTCTCAAAATCATTCCTGAGTCCTGGCCTTTCTATACACAAATAAATGAACCTCTCTCAAATTCTACAACACTATAGGATATGAATGTATTCCTGTTCTTATAGATGTGTCTTCCCAATAAAGGCACACAGAGTCACCAACAAAATATTAAACTCCCATCTGAGAGACCTGCTACATTCTCAATTAAAATGGCAAAAATCTAAGGAATATATAAGCAGTGCCTAATAAAAGAAAACAGGACTATAAGCCAAGTTCTCAATCTTAATGCTTGTACTTTGATAACATCCTAATTATACACAATGTCCAAGAGTTACCTCCAGAAAACCTTGTTACTCAAATGTGACCTCTATCTAAGCCAAACTCAGCAAATAAACTATCTTCCACCACCTACCCATCCAACATAGGACATGACTCCCAGGGATAAGCTTCCCTGGCACCAAGGAATTATTACCAAGTGCCAACCAGTGACGCATGTGGGAAAAGATCTTGACAAAAAGGGGGAAATATTAAATACAAAAGAGTTTTTACAGCTAAGGGATTTCAAAGTGAATCAGAAGGTATTCTAGAGGTTAATACTTATGCAAGTCTCAGGCAGATTTCACTAAATGCCACAGTAAAGAAAGCCTCAAATAAACATGCTCCCAAGGGCTCGAAGGATGTCCAGACACTATGCGCAAGGCACACAGCCTCATGGAAAACACTCCTTAGGTGGGCTCTATTGGGGAATATATGATATTCTATTTCCCCAATATAACATTGTTATACTCATTTATAATTCCCTTGCTAATGATTCTTCTACTCCTTTTATTTGAATCTGTAATGATCATTACACCCATTAAATGTATATCTCAGAGACCTAAATCTTCAGATTTTTCATATGCCAGTTGAGCTGTGAATCCCAGCAGAGTTGCAGCCAACTCCTACTCTCCAGTTCTTCAGGATTCCACCCGACAACTAACAAAATGATGATGATGGACAAGTCCCACCCCAAAAACACAAGGAGTATCTACAACTGCAAGCAAAACAGTGCCTTCCTTCTGCCCCATAACGTCTAAGTCCCCTCTCAGCTCAAAGCAGAACAGAAATCATCCCAAATTCCTTAAGACTGAGGAATGAACAGACATAAGGGGGGAGCATAATCAGGGATGCAAAGTAGATATATTGTTAATGTAGTTATTATCATGTGGTAATACAGAAGAACTTGTAACACTGATTAAAGATAGTGGTTACCAGGGGATTAAAGATAGCGGTTATCTTTAGGGGTTCAGACGAGCAGGGGAGAGATGAACAGGTAGAACATGGGCATTTTTAGGGCACTGGAGTTGAAATGATATATGCATGACATTATATGTTGGCCAAAGACCATAATAAACTATACAGCCCAAAGTGTAAACCATAATGTAAACTATAAACCTTGGTTAGTAGCAATGCTTCAATATTGGTTTATCAATTTTAACAAATGTATCACACTAATACATTTGTTAATAATACTATATACAGTTGAATTGTTTTTGTAACTCTCTTGTAAGTTTGAAAGTATTTAAAAAAGAAAAGTCAAGTTACACTCAAAAAAAGTTATCAGTATCTAAACTAAATGAGGAACTGGAAGCAAAGGCAGGAGTGGATCACTTTAAATACTTATATTCAATATGCATAAAAAGGACAAAATGTATAAGCAAGAATGTTTATCACACTATTATTTATGTCAAAGATCTGGGAAGAATCTAAATACAAAACAAAAAAAAAGACAGTTAAATATTCTGTTATAGAGACATAAAATTAAAAACAGCTAGTAGTCATTCTAAGCTAAAGATATTTAAACTATATTGTGCATAGAAATGTATAATGTAGTAAAAAAAAAAGTTTATAGGACACAATGAAAACACTACCTATAGAGAAATTTATAACCATAAACCTCTACATTATAAAGAAATCTATAACTTTACTTTTTTAAACCTTAAAAACAGAAAAAAACAAACTCAAACCTACCAGAAAGAAGGAAATCATAAACATTACATTGGAGAAGAATGAAGGGAATAGAAAAACAATAGAATCAACTAAACCATAAGGTGATTCTTTGCAAAGATCAACAAAATTGAAAAACCTATAGCTAGGTGAATAATAAAGACTCACTTTATATAAAATCAATAATAGAAGTGGTGACCTTACCACCAACCTTACAGAAATAAAATTATAAGAGAATACTTTCAAAAATTGTCAAATTAGACAACAGATATGGAAAAATTCTTAAAAACATACCTTGCTTCTTTTATTTACTCTCAAAAAGTCACTGCTCTGAAAAAAGTTATAGTATATATTTATAATTAGTATGTCTTTTAGGTTATCATGTATTACATTTTTGTTACTCTTCTATAATTCATATTATGTTATCCTTTGTCTTTATATTGTGCTAGTCAACATTTTTCAGGGCAGTGATGATCATTTTGATCCAGGGCTCTACCAGTGAACGGAATTATACAGGCAAATAAATGGTGCATCATTTGCCCAAAGGAGTTTAGTTTGGAAGAAATAATTGAAATAATTCAAAGTAAAACAAATTGACAAACTGAAAACATAACAGTGTCATGATGAGATTTCTGTTTCCAAGAGAGCCCTTTAGGTACAGAATACACTGAATTAAGGACCAGTGAATAAAACCAGAGAAAATGCAGGCATCTACTGGTGAGTTAAATACTCCATGGCTATCCACATGGCTTGATGAAAGAAATAGCACCTCTGACACAGTATATAATTTGGAGAAGTGAGTCAGGAATCATTTCATCTTCATTCCTTGGCTACCACCTTGATGGAGTGCAGATGACTTACTAAGGGCCTAACTGAGTCAGCTTGAGGGGGATACCACTAGTCCAATCTGTGACTATTGGAACATGAAAATAAATAATAACACATAACATACTGAATAAAGTAATAGAATACAGGAATCCATAAGGGTATAATAAATAAATAGGGAGCAGAGCAAGTCCTTTGAATGGTAGAAAACCAAAAACAAGACAAAGAAGTAGTGAAACAAATGGGGAAAAAAATTATTTGGCAATCGTCTGAGTGTTGGTTGATTCAGGTGATAAGCATCAATGGATACCAAGGCTGGTTAGTTAAGGTTAGAAAGGTACCACAATATTGACATAATCTCAAAAAAATGTTAACCAAAAATTCATTCATTACAAAGGGAAAACAACACCTTTTTCTGTGTGGAGGAACCTGCCAGATAATTCACCTTGTTATTAAGTTGACATCACCAGGATTGGGGCGAGTGGACTTCCAGGCCCTCTGAAGGGCTGCACTGAGGAAAGCACAGATTCCTGCCATGGTGTTCCCTCCAGGAATGCAGGGCCTGGGTCTGCTCAACAGGAAACTCTGGGCACACCCAGGTTGGGATCATTTGTGCTCCTTAAAACTGTCAAAAATGTGAACGTGAGGAAATAGCTCAGGAAGAGTTCCAGACTGAAGCAGACTGAATGACAAAGGGAAGAAAAACAGACACTGTTGAGACAGTTTAGGATACCTGGGTCAAAGTTGAAGGTGTCTGTGACTGGAATTAAAGCCTTGATGTAATGTTATTTCCTGATTTGGGTTCATTTGGTTGTTTTCTAGGCAAGTGGCCTTGTTTTGGAGAGAAATTACTGGAGTCATATTTCTGAGATGTTAATGGGCAAATGAGGTGAAAAGATAACAGCTGGGAAATTTGAATGAAGGGATTAGGGCTTATTTGTACACAGATGGTTTATAAATGGGACTGTGGCTGAAAAGGGTAGTCTAGGAATGTAAATGTCAATTGCAAGAAAGCTAGAGAATAATCTAGGCACTGAATGACATAGAGAACCCAGAGGTGGATGAGAATTATGGATAATAATACAAATGCAAGAATGTCCTTCTATGAACTAGAACAAATGTACATCACTATTGCAATGTGGTAAGAATGTTTGAGAAGCATGGGAAAAACACAATGTAACCTATGGATTATAGTTAACAGCAATACCGTAATCTTGCTGCAAAGCCAAAATGTACTGTGTTAGTAAAAGGGGGGAATGTACTATGTTAGTAAGAGGGGGGTATGGAAAATATACCAAATGTACACCATAGACCATAGTTAGTGGTAATAGTCTGATGATATTATCCCATAATCCATACCAAAAATTCCACAACAATGCAGTGTTTTGGTGGAGAGGTGTTGTATGGGAATTCTACACATGTACATGGCTGCTTTGTTGTTGGAGATTTGGACCTGAAGGGTATCAGGAATGAAAGAAAGAGAAAAAGGAGAGTGAAAGAAAGAGAAAGAACGAGAGAGCTGGTATCAGGGGGTCTGCTGATATAGCCTGTGCATAAATTCAAAATTGTTTCCAAGTGTACCTAGTCTCTAAAAGTCCAAATAAGTAATATGGGCCCTATAGTCCTAGAATGTTCAGAAACGATGTAAGACTGAAGGTGTATTCAAGGTTGCATCCAGATGGAATGTGGAAGATATGCTAAATCCAAGCTGTGGAAGATATGCTGAATCCAAGCTGGCTTGGAATGTGGGGAATATGCAGCTCACCTGGAGGAAATAACCTATCTGATACTCAGATCAAACACTGAAGAAACTAACCAAAGGTCTGTTTGCAGGCCATCACCTTTGTCTCCCTAATCTTAAACCTCTGCTTATAAAAGGGACCGAAAAACTCTATTTGGGGCTCGGTTATTATTAGGACAAGAGTCCGACTCAGTGGGTCAAAATAAACCAACTTCCTTCTCAGAGTTCTCGAGTCCTGGCCTTCAATGTCCTGGCACACCCCACTTCTCTACAACACTGCGAGTAGAGAATCATCAGACAACTTTATTGTTTACAAGGGGCTCTCTATATACCCCAGCCTATGTGACAACAAGCAGCAACATGCAGTTAACTATTAGCATTACTAAGGAACTCAAAAAATCTTATCTCAAGGTACAAAGTCTAAGAGTTCTATTTACTACAAAAGGTATGTGCTCATCTCTTCTTTCAGCCTTTAACAGCTTCATCCCATTTGCCTGGAACTCTTAATTACTGCATTCCTTAGGTTGCAAGCATAGCCATAGAGACAGCATGTCTCTCCTTGTGAGGCCACTGTGCATCAGTTTCCAACACTTTGTAAATTCACAACTTCACTAATAAAAATATACTTTTTTAAAAAATGCCAATGCCATACTATGCCATTAAAGCATTCAGAGGCCAAATCTACCCCCCAACAGTTAAAAGTTGTGAAAGTAATTACCCTTGTGAGAGTCTGGCTGTTATTAAAAGTGTGAATTATCACATAAGTAGCACTAAGCCTTTGGTGTTCTGGGTGTTTCTGCAGTGTTTGTGGAAACAGCAGGATATTTATATTCCAGTTTTTCACAGGAACCCCTTCCTCTGCTGCATGCTCTGAAGAGCAACATCCCTTTGCCACAGGCTGAAAGCCATGGAGAAGGGCATTTATTAATATAAGTCCTTCCTCCAAGCCAGAGGCATGCTACTCAAGAATTTTGCTTGAGCTCACTTTCTGTGGCCTCAGGAGGTGGGCTCAGGCCTCAATTCACATGATCTGTACTTGGCTGTCTTGTCTACACACAGGCGTTTCAGGTGGCAGGAAGAGAGAAACTTGGCCAGAGTATGGGAATTTTCTCTGACTCTTTCCCCTCCAGGAGTCAATTTGGACATTTTAGTGCTCACAGGAGCATGAAGTAAGAAAGTGATCGTGTGAAGAATTTGCAAGGTAGAGAAATGTTGAGGGTTATAGGATGCTGGAATTCACCTTTATTTGTCAATCTGGGATGGGAGCAAATTTAATCAGGACATTTGCACACAAATTAACATTCATCAAATGTATATATACTATCAGATGTATCTGATGTATAGAGAATAATTGAAGAAATATACTATTTTGAAATAAAAGCTTTTCGATACAAAGATTTACAAATATTTATGCATCTTATCAGTGTGGGATGCTATATTGAACCAAGAGAAAGTAGTCAATAAAGCATAACAAACAATCCTGACAATATTTAAAGGTGGATGGTTATTAGAAGCCCTATCCCCTTGCTTACGATAAGTAAGAGAATAACTTTGGAAGTATATTTGATTAATGTAAAAGTAAACAAGGGACATGAATATATTTTCAAATTTGAAAGTACAGAAAAAAGAAAATTATTTGAGAATAATTCATCACCAGATAAAATATGATTACTACAGTAGCGAGGCATATAAAAATTAAGATTATGGATGTCTTATTTTCACCTTTCAAATGGAGACATAAAAAATCAAAATAAGTGCTTTCATATTTTCAATTTCTAACAAGAGAAATTTAATTTCAATGAATACATATGCTTTACAAAAAACAGCCACTGACTTGACTCTCAAATACACCGATTTATTACATTCTCATATTGAGCAGATATCACCTCTAAATATCGTTCTATCTATATTTTATAAACATATTACAGTGAAACAAAGGCACTTCAGTAAGTTGAAATTAATTAAAAATAATTTAAAGAGTCACTGGATCATGAGAAATTGTCTAAGGTGGCAATTTTCTCAATTAAAACCACGAGAAATTAAGAAGTATATTTCAAAAATTTTACTGACAACCTTACCTTCGATTAAAGTCACAAAAGTAAAAAGCCTAATAAATTTTGGTTTTGTGAATAAATAACATAGATAAAATTAAAACAATGTTCGGAGTTGTAATATTAATATCCGTACTTGTAAAATTTTCAACATTTTTTGAAGTACGTTAACGTTGTAGGAAAAATGAACCATTTAAAAATCAATAAAATTGTACATTTGGGGACACCGCTTGCCCTTTCCCCTGGGGCTTCCACGCGGCTCGGCCAGGTCCTGCCTGTGCCCAGCTTATCCCCCTGGAAGGTTCCGATATTTTTTACATTCATTTCAGTACTGTACATGCTTCGCCCTTTTCGCTGAATCCCTATCAGAACAGTCCTGCATACATTACATAATCCCACAGCACGCCAGGATTTCGAGCAGGCAAACCCCTAAATGAACGATACTCTGGTGAAAATAAGTTTTGCCACAATATTAAAGGAGAAAACAAACCACGTGGGAACCGTGCAGAGGAAGAAAGGCTCAGAGCTCGCTTTTTAGGAGAAACTTTCCGGAGGCGCCAGGACCACGGCTCCTGCTCGCCAGGGGCGCGAGGAGGGAGCTCTGGACTCACCGCGGACGCGCCGGGACGTCCAGAGCCGCGGGGGCTGCTCCGCGGGGCGCGGGTCCGGAGCCGCGTCCTCACTGCGGGCAGCGCCAGGTCCCGGAACCGAACCCCAGGCGTTTCCGGGTAGGACCGGGTCATCCCTGGGTGGGAAAAGGCGGCCTGCGCCCCCTCCAGGCCGCCGCGGGGCGCGCCGAGCAGGAAGCGCCAGCTCTCGCCTGGTGCCCGCGCGCCCCTTCCCCTCTCGCCCTCCGGCTGCGCCGCTGAGCTGCTGCCCAGAGTCCGCCGGAGTGGACCCCGCGGCACGTGCCGGAGTGGACCCCCAGCACGAGCGGCAGGGAAGGCCAGGAAGGAAGGGCGCGCAGGAGGGGCAGGCGCGGGGGGCGCAGCTCCGGGCGCAGGCTCCTCTGCACGTCCTGGCCCTGCCGGCTCGGGTCCCCACCCCAGCCTCCGCCGACCGCTGGGGAGCTCAGGCTGCATCGCGGGGGGTTTCTCTGGGGTGCAAAGGGAGCCCCCCTGGCGGCCCCGCCTGCCCGAGTCCTCCCCTCCTCCTCCCACCCGTTCCTGCCTGGCCCAGTCAGGAGCTGACCACCACGTGTTGGTGCATTTATTGGGGCTCGGTTGGGGGGACCTGTGCAGGATCACACCACCAGCTGGAGTAGCGCGGCCCCAAGTCAGTGCTCCCCGTCCAGGGCGCAGAGCCGCGGGGGGCGGCAGCCCGACAGGGGGCTGCCTACGAAGGGGGGTGGGCGTGTCGAGGCCCCTCCTCCACCGTGTGCCTTCTGGAACCCGCCTCAAGGTTCTCAGTGTGGTGGGGGAAGGGGCCCCGTGGTAACCTGCCGTCTACCTTCCGTCTGAGCTCAGGGGACAGGGAGCCATGGTGTAGGTAAAGAAACCTTTTGTTTTTCTTTCTTGTGAGTTTGCATGTTAGCTCCTACTATGATAAGTGAACATTGTCCCCAGGAAGTGAAAAATTAAGGAATTAATTAGAATTTCAAAGCTTGTTTCACACTGAGAAACTGACCTATGTTCCTGAAGGGCTTTCCAGCGTGGGATGTGACCCATCCCCAGTGCCTTGTCTTAAAGCCACACCTACAAGGTGCAATCAGGGGTCTGAGGAGCTGGACTGCCTGTCACTGTTTGGAGGGTCAAGCAGTCTCTGCCTCTCTGACACCGTCTAGGTATAAAGACGAGGAAAACAGAAACTTATTCAGAGGACTATTGTGAAGTTTGGGTGGGAACAAAATTAAGAGCTCAGAATAGTGCTCCCTTCTAGCTCTTTTATAGTCTAGTCTGTTGTAGTATTTTAAACCCTGTGAGCAAGTTTCAGAATAACAACTTGCCATGAAAATCCCTGCTCAATTCATTTTGCCAAAATTCTTACTTCGAAGGTGCCATTTGTAGGGTTCATTCATTTTTTTTCACCTTCTTCTTAGTAGTACTCACAAAGCAAAGCAAATCACTTGCCCTCATTACTGTTATAGGTGTATGAAATTAGATTAAGGATTTCCAGGAGGAAGCAGTAGGGAATGAGAATGAATCATTTAACTCGAAGATTACTTATAAAAACTTGCATAAATAGCAGAGTGTTGCAGTAGGAGTATGTTGGGCCCATAACCCAGGGCTGAAATGTCAAAACCTATTCTTCCAGCCTTGGAACTTACCTCTGCACTCCTGAGTTTTAACTATGTTTCTCTAGGATACCAAGATAATGCTGCTTAGCATTCCTTTGACTTGGTTGCTGCCAAGGAAAACATAAAGTAAAATGTGCCCCTCTGTGTCAGTAATTCTCAAATGAGATGGTGACTTATTCTGTGTTAGGGTAAATGAGAGACTGGATTTGCCCCACTGTTCAGTTTTCACAGATACCCTTCAGTTTTCCACCTGCAGCCTAGGGCTGTCATACTTGAAGAAAGTCCTTCAATGAAGAAGACCCTGCAACTGGATCCAACTTGAGTTTCTGGTGGACAACAGGACAATGCCTCTGACACCTCAGAGAAGAGCACTGTAACTGCAGGAATCCTTTCCATTCCACCCTCTCCGGGCTAGTCACTGGCTCACTTGCCTAGCCCTTTTGGGATCTTTGATCTCCCACATATGGAGGTTAAGGTCAAAATCCATTTGTTGAGCTAAAGTCTGGTGGGGCCCTCTGTCACAGCCTCTGTCTTCATCCATCAGATCAGGGTCTCTGTTTACAACCATCAGGAAAGAGAATTTACTTCTGTTCCTGTTTCTGTTTCTTTACTGTTTCTCTAGAGTTACTGTGGGAAACAGTTTGATATTTCTGTGCTTCTGTGTTTCTGCGGTTTGTCTGTTTGTTTAATGTACATTTTTCTACCTCCAGACGGTAATACAAAATTAACAAATAAAAATTCTTGAGAGCTGTATTCAAAATACTTAAAAACAAATTAATTCTCTTAGAGTCCCAGAAATTGGAGAAGCTGAGCTTCTGGTAATGTTTAAAATTCTTCTCTCTTCTCCCTCTGGGGTCTAACTTAGTTTAACTCCCCTTCCACAATAACGAGATTTCCTACCTCCTGATGAAGATAAAGTGGGCCTTGTAAAGAATTAAGTCTTGGGGAGGGACCTTCAGGAGAGTTGTTGCTAGTGGAAGATTCTTCAACCAATCATTATGTCACATGACACAGATGTTTCCCTGTCTTCATATGGTGAAGATCAGGGATCTAACAGCTAGAGAGGCACCATTTGTCCCCATTATGATGGCAGGTTTTGCAGCAATTGTTGCATATGGATTATACAAACTAAAGAGCAGGGTAAACACAAAAATATCCATTCACCTGATCCATATGTGTGTGGTAGCGCAAGATATTGTTGTGGGAACAATGACACTTGGTATGGCTAGTCCATTTAATGGGAATACTGGGCAAAACCTGAGGTTTAGAAAAAGATGTTGACTTGGTCTTGTTGGTGGTATTTGCTTTAGTTAGACACCACAAATTGAGGTGACACATATGCTAAAAATAAATCATTTGAGTAGGTTCAGACAATAATATAATATTTTGAATATTGATTTCCTTTCTTTCAGCCTTGGTTTGCCTAGAGATCAAATTACTAGTGAATCATTCACTAAGTAGAGTTGTTCAGGGGAGTCAAGTTAGCACAAAAGAAACATGTGGGGGAAGCAGACTTGGCCCAGTGGTTAGGGCGTCCGTCTACCACATGGAAGGTCCATGGTTCAAACCCCGGGCCTCCTTGATCTGTGTGGAGCTGGCCCATGCACAGTGCTGATGCGCGCAAGGAGTGCCCTGCCACGCAGGGGTGTCCCCCACGTAGGGGAGCCCCACGTGCAAGGAGTGTGCCCCATAAGGAGAGCCACCCAGCGTGAAAGAAAGTGCAGCCTGTCCAGGAATGGTTCCGCACACACACGGAGAGCTGACACACAAGATGACGCAACAAAAAAAGAAACACAGATTCCTTTGCCTCTGACAACAACAGAAGTGGACAAAGAAGAAGATGCAGCAAATAGACACAGAGAACAGACAACCAGGGCAGGGGTGGGGAAGGGGAGAAAAATAAATAAATAAATAAATCTTAAAAAAAAAAAAGAAACATGTCACCCACATTCTCGTGATAATAGTAAAATACCACAATTTTTTAAATTTTTTTATTTAATTCATTTTTTAAAAAAATATTACATTAAAAAACATGAGGTCCCATTCAACCCCACCGCCCCCACCCCCCACTCCCCCCACAGCAACACTCTCTCCCGTCATCATGACACATCCATTGCACCTGGTAAGTACATCTCTGGGCATCGCTGCACCCCATAGTCAATGGTCCACATCATAGCCCACACTCTCCCACGTTCCATCCAGTGGGCCCTAGGGGGATCTACAATGTCCTGTAGTTGTCCGTGAAGCACCACCCAGGACAACTCCAAGTCCGGAAAACGCTTCCACATCTCATCTCTTCCTCCCATTTTGATTTCTTAAATGGTGTCATTCATCACCATCATATCCATTATCTTTTTGTGTATGTTTTAATTTCTTCATTATGCTCTCCAAATGTTTTCTTAATATCCTTAATCTACTATTTCACTTGATTAAGTTAGTCCATGATATTTGTTTGAACAGCTTTGATTAGTTGTTTGATGTTCTACTTCTCTTTCTGTTTTTAGTTTGTTCATTAGACTGGGCTATGTCTTCCTGATTATTGGTATGGTTTGTAATTTTTTGTTGTGATCATCATTTTATTTTGATGGGTTTGTTTAGTTGATTATCTTCTCCATTTAGTCTTTGGTTTTATTTAAGTGCTGTTTATGGGTGTGTGTTAAGTTTTCTCTTTGACACTTTGTTCTTTTTATTCTATTTCCTTGTCTAAGTTCCTTGAGGCAAAAAGATTAGGGCCAGGGAAAGCAAAGTATTATAGTAATATTGATAGTAAAAGTTCTCAGAAGAATCATATAAGACCTAGGAGAATGATTATTAAGTGCATGTAAGCAGTGTAGAGTTTTAGGAATAAAAAACTGGAGTATCTACAATGAAATGGAAAACTGAATATGAAGGAGAATGCAGTACAAATTAAAATGCCAGCACGATGAGGAGATAGGGAAAAAGTACAAAAAGAGAAAGAGTTAATAAAAGATGGAAAACAGAATAGAAGTGTAGAAATAAAAAGCCAGAAAAATTGGGGCTAAGGAAAAAGAGGTGAAATGTAAGAGCAACAACAGAAGGTAGAAGATAGAAAGATGTTGGAAGGAAAAGAGATAGCACTGGTAACCAAAATCTGAACACAGAGAAAAGAGGAAATCGAAGAAGAGGAAACAGCATACAAGAAAGAAGACGGCAGCACATAATTTTAAAATAATAATAATAAAAGAGGGGGATAAAGAGGAAGGAAAGGCAAGTAAACAAAACAAAACAGTACAAAACAAAAAACCAGACAAACCCACAAGGGAGTCAAGCAAACATTAAGAAAACCCAGACTTCCCTCTTAAGCCCTGGTGGAGCTTGTCAGGCTGCTGGTGTTTACCAATTACCCTGAGGCTTTTTTGCTGCAGAGTTTAAAGTGGGTTTTAATAAGTAAATTGTTAGAGGTTTGCAATAATTAAAAAGCCATACCTCAGTTTCCCCTGATATGCATTGGGAAAAAGATAAACCCCCTCTTCCAAGTCTGAGCACATGACACTTTCCCACAGGTTAAACAAAGGAACCCAGCAGAGACAGAAGTAAAGGGAGATAGAGATCTTCACCATCTGCCTATCAGAGGGAGAAGATCTTTTACTACCTGTACATGCTTATCAGAGGGAGACAAAAACCTTCATATTTACATATCAGAAGAAATAAAGAAACCCTTTAAAACCCTACAGATCAAAAGAAACATTTGCTCCTGCAGCACTCCAAGAGACCATAAACTCCCTAATCATTATCAGGAAAATTTTCTCACTTCTAAATCTTCCTATTGGTCCCTGCTCCTCACTTGGACCCTCAACCCCCTCCCACTGTCATTCCCCCGCCTAAGAATGTGCTGTATAGATTCAAATTCCCTCTTGCCAGGAGTAGGCTGAAGTCTGTTCTTCAGACTCCCGCCGTTGGGAGAGCTTCTCAATAAATTATTTGCTTAAGGTCAATCAGTCTCCATTTCCCAGTAAGCTCCATATTTTCTCCAACATAAACTAAGTTAAGTTATATAACTAAAGTAACCTTTTTTTTTTTTTTTTAGGAAAATAAGATACCCAAGGGAAGATAATACAAGGATAATGTCTCTGTTTTCCCTGTCTTAAAGTATCAGCTAGATGTTTAATATCCCAGTGCATCACTACTCTAAGAGTAGCTGGGATTCAAACAAGGATCTTGCACATTCAAGGCTAAAACCTTCCACTGAGCTAAACTTTCTTCCTGGGTTGATTTGCTCTTCAGAGTGAGTCTCTTTCCCAAAGCAGGATTGACTCTGCAACTGGATAAACTGATTAGGAATCCGTCCTTCTCCCCCTTTTTTCCCCCTAACGCCCCGCCCCCCCCCATCAGCAGGAAGCCTGTGTGAGAGTTCCCTTTTGAAATTCAAGTGGGACCGTGGTGACTTAACTCACCACAGGAAAAAATAACTCTCAGTCTCTTTGAGAGAGAGCATCCATACCTTGCCAGGAATCCTAAATATACTCTTGGAAGCTTTTTTTTTTTTAGATTTATTTTATTTATTTCTCTCCCCTTACCCCTACAATTGTCTGTTCTCTGTGTCTATTTGCTGTGTGTTCTTGTCTGCTTCTGTTGTTGTCAGCGGCACAGGAATCTGTGTTTCTTTTTGTTGCATCATCTTGTTGTTTCAGCTCTCTGTGTGTGCGGCGCCATTCCTGGACAGGCTGCACTTTCTTTTGCACTGGGTGGCTTTCCTTATGGGGCGCACTCCTTGCACGTGGGGCTCCCCTATGCGGGAACATCCCTGCGTGGCACAGCACTCCTTGCGCGCATCAGCACTGTGTGTGGGCCAGCTCCACACGGGTCAAGGAGGGCTGGGGTTTGAACCGCAGACCTCCCATGTGGTAGACGGATGTCCTATCCACTGGGCCAAGTCTACTTCCCTCTTGGAAGCTTTTTAAGCACTTCCTACTGTCCCCCTCCCTTAGGTGTGCTGCATAGGACTAGTTAATTGCCTGACTCCACCTTCTCCCAGACCAATTTTCCCTAACCCAGGGAGGTTAGATAAATCAGGATGCCTAAGCAGATTTGCCTCTCCCCTCTTCCTTGTTTTTCTTCAAGCCAGCCGGTATGCTCCTCAAAGCTCAGAAAAAAGGGGGGTACAGGCAATTTTTGGACCTCTCTCCACCCTTCACCAGAACCCTCCCACTCTCAGAGTTTGTCTTCTCCAGTTGTGTGACCGGGAATGTTCAGAGAACACCCTGGCTTCATTCCCTAAGGCAGGGGCTTAGCCATCCCACAGCTCCAGCCTCAAGACCCAGAACCTCATGATTTTACCTGGAGCAATCACTACTTTTGTCGATCTCTCTCCAGATTGATGTTCTGAAGCCTCCTGCTTTGTGATTTCCCAAAACAGCTCATTCAGGCAGGATTTTGTCCCCACTCAACCATTTTTCTTTGGTGGGAGAGATGACGTGGGTGCACTTAATCTGATACCATCTTGCCCCTTCCTCTTCTGATTGATTTTTCTTTACAAATAATTTATTATTACTTCTCTCAGATATCCTATGACCATTAAACCTTTCATTTTATTTAAAAAGAGTTGAAACACATCCTATTTCTAGTCAATCAGTAATGAAACTGGATAATTCATTTCTTTGAATTCCTAATATTTGAGGCTTGTCAGATTTTCACAGTCCTTAAGGCATCAGATAAGTATGAATTGAAGAGACCTGTGTTCTATCGTTTTTTTCTTCCTTGGTAATAAAATACATGGAAATCAGATACATGAAAAAATAGTTTTCCATTAAATATGTATTGGCAACATAACTATTTGTACTTATACAGAGCAACAGTGACACACTGTAGTACTAGAAAAACTTAAATTTTAAGGCATTGTACAGTTCCTTATAATATTAGAAAAATTCAATGCAACTCTTGCTTCAATGTCAGGAGGCACACGGGGATACAGCTTTAACATTAACCAGATTTAGCTTGACCAGATTCTATAACTATGCACCCCTCACTTGTTATCTATACCCACCTCATTCCTTGTTTGTGCTTTTACATCATTACCACCCTCTTATCTTTATCATCTCAAGATTGCCTAGCTCCAGGTACCATGCATGTTTTAAGATTAACTGATGAAGCAAGAAACTAATTTTCCAGACCCTTCTTAGAAATGTCACCCTGATGATTAACTTTCTTTGTCCTAACCAGTATAAAAGCTGTAAGAATAACCCTTAATGGGAAGGATGATTTGAGATCGTACATCCCCAGTCTCCCACTGGCAAATAAAGCTCCATTTCTTTCCTAACCTAGTTGGTGTGTCTTTATTCTCCCATGCTGAGTGAATGAACCCAGCCATGGACCTCCCAGCCCCTCTCAATTTGGTGCCCAATGTGGGGCAGGTGTCCTTGTGAGAACAAGGTTGCTCAGTGGACTCCTGTACCCCTGATGTAAGACATTCATGAAACCTAGTTCTCCACCACCAGAGAGCTTTACTATGAGAATCAGATGGGAATCTCTTATCCTGGGCATCTAGGATCCCTAAAGGTGGCAGCCTATGAAGGAAAGTAGGTTCTGTCCTGTATATGTTGTGTGTGTGTGTATGCTATTCTTGTTATTCTCAGCAGTACATTATTTCCTATCAATGCTGAAAGTGATATTTTTCTGTGCTTGGATTTTTAGGCTTGAAAGGAATAGGAAAGGGAGCAGTCCCAGGTGTGAGGGAGTGCTGCTGAGATTGGTTGCCTAGGCCTTGGTTTCTGGAAGGAAACTAGAATGGAAAACAGCCAAAGTTCAGAAATAAAGTGAAAAGGCAACCCACTGGGGGATTCGATCATTATTAACATTGGGAACAATTTGAGTATGAATGTATAACTAAAAAGAGGATGGTCCACCATTGTAAGAAAGTCTGGCCTTAATATGTATTAGAAGTTGAACAGAAATGGCCAGCACAAGATCTTTAGAGTATAATAGTATTCTGTAATTAGACCTATTCTGTAGAAATTTAAGTAAATGGGATGATATTCCTAATATCTAATGCTTTATGGCATTAGTCCAAAATGAGAAACTTCAGAGAAAATGTTTTAGACATGGTATACTGTTAGTTAGTCAGGCCTGGGGTCCCCAGGACACTAAAACTAGACAACAATGACTCACCACCCCAGTTGGCTAGGAAATTAATCAGCCATCCATTAAAAAACTAGAGTTAAACAATTGCAAAGATGAGGGAAATAAAGCCAGGAAAAAAACCGAAATCCTAGACTAATTTGACTGATGAGCTTTTAGATACTATTATTGCTTCAAGTACCTCAAGAATTGAGACTGCCATTGCTCCTATACATCTCCCACCTTTATATCAGGAGGATAAAAAAAAAAAAAACCCAACCAGACCTAGATTGCCATTAGATGCCCCAGAAATGGTCCTCCTTCCACACCCAGAGTGGAGTAGCTTTTAGGAAGGGCACCTCTACTTCAGGAGGGCAAAGCCAGGGCCAATTCCCTCTCTAACAATTCTGCAGGAATAGATAGGGGCTACTTATATGTGCATACTCCGTTTTCAATATCTGACCCATATAATCATAAGTATCACGTTCCTAGCTACAGAGAGAACCCCAGAAAAACTAGGACTGCCCATTTCAGCCCTGGTGGAGATTGCTTTCAGAGTGATTTATAATCAAAAAGTGGCCCAAGAAAAACATCAGATGCAAATAATCACACGAAGCCAACTAAAATGCTAATCTTTTCGGAGCAGTCCTGAGCAAAACCCTCCAGTGATTGAGGGAACCAACAGAAATTAAGACCTCCAGGGACCCCAGGAAGCCTCTGGGCCCCCAGCAATGTGCTTGCTGCAAGGAGGACAGTCTTTGAAAGCAATAATGTCCCAGTCTCACAAGGAAAGCAGCACTAAAGACTGCTAACCCCATAGCCCAATACCTGTAACTTTTGAAGGATGAGGATAATGATCTAGAGCGATGGGGTCTGGGGTCATTTTCCCCAGGTCAGGAAGGGTCCTGAGCACCCATAAAGAACCTCAGGACTCTCTCTCCAAATGGGAAAGAAATTAGTAAACTTTCTGGTGGATACAGGAGCAACTTTTTCAGTTTTAATAAAAAACTTACCCATAAATCAAATGAGTATATCCCTATTATTGGAGTGTCAGGAATTACAAATGATTGGTTCTCCTTACAGCCACTGCAGTGCCAGGTTGGAGACATCCAACTGATGCATATATTTCTTTACATGTCTTCCTGACCCAACTCTCTCCTCACTGAAATTTACTTTCAAAATTAACAAGCCTACTCTTTTTTTTTTCCCCAATGAAATTAACATATAGGCTCTGGCAGTGCATGCCTACACCCTCCAAGTGGCCTTGCCAGGCCTGAAAGAAAGCAGCAAGAAGTTTGGAATGCCTGAAGAAATAAAATGCTGGCTGGGGTATGGGCTATGGGGGGCCTCTGGGAAGGGAAAGAAATTCATAAAAAGTAAAGATAAGACTGTGGCCTAACAGTACTCTTCCACACTTAAAACAGTACCCACTTATATGGGAAGCTAAACAGGTATCTCACCTCTGATTAAGAAATTTCTTAGCTGGAGCCTAATTAGACCCTGCTGCATCTGTTTTACCAGTCTTAAAACCTGGCACACAAGAATAAAGATTTGTACAAAATCTAAGAGTTATCAACCAAGAAGACTGGATGACGATATCCATCCAATAGTAAACAATCCATATACACTCCTTGGCAATACCTCAGGTGCTTACATTTGGTTCACTGTTTGGGACTGAATGACGATATCCATCCAATAGTAAACAATCCATATACACTCCTTGGCAATACCTCAGGTGCTTACATTTGGTTCACTGTTTGGGACTGAATTTCCTTAGAAAGAAAATTGCAAATGTTTTTGAATGGGAAGATCTCGATAATGGAATAAAGCAACAGTATTATTCGATCATATTGCCACAAGTATTTAAAAATGCCCTGACTCCCTTTGGATGGGCACTGTCCAAGAACTTACAAGGAATAAAACTCTGAGAAGGGCTCTTCTTTTGCTATATTGATAACACACTCAAGCCAGTAAAACCCAAGAAGTCTCAAATCAAAATACAGTAATAATGCTAAAAAAGTATATAAATTATCTGAAAAGAAAGCCCAAACAATGTAGACCCATCTTAAATACCTTGGGTTTAAATTGTTAGAGGGTTTCTGGGTATTTCTGGCTATTGCAGGCTCTGGATACCAAATTATTTTTTTTGTTTTTTAAATATTTTTTTCTTTCTTTATTTTTTTATATTACATTAAAAAAATATGAAGTCCCTATATACCCCCCACCCCCTCACCCCACTCCTCCACCCATAACAACAATCTCCATCATCATGAGACATTCATTGCATTTGGTGAATACATCTCTGAGTGCTGCTGCATCACATGGTCAGTGGTCGGCATTATAGTTTACACTCTCCCCCAGTCCACCTAGTGGGACATGGGAGGGCATACAATGTCTGGTAACTGTCCCTGCAGTACCACCCAGGACACCTCCAAGTCCTGAAAGTGCCCCCACATCACATCTCTTCTTCCCTCTCCCTACCCTCAGCAGCTACCATGGCCATTTTCTTCGATTACTAATCACAATAGTTTATGAATAGAATATCACTAAGTCCACTCTAATCCATATTCTATTCCTCCATCTTGTGGACCTTGGAATAGTTGTGTCCACTCCACATCTATATCAAGAGGGGGCTTAGATTCCACATGGATGCTGGATGCAATCCTCCTGCTTTCAGTTGTAGGCACTCTTGGCTCCCTGTTGTGGTGGTTGACCTTCTTCAACTCCATGTTAGCTGAGTGGGGTAAGTCCAATAAACCAGAGTGTAGGAGCTAAGTCTGTTGAGGCTCAGGGCCTGGCTATCACATAGTCAGTCCAGAGATTCAGGTCCCCTGGTTATATATGAAAACTACAGTTCTGGTAAAAGTAACAGGAGAGGCTTGTAAACAAAGATCACATCTCAGTACAGCTTCATCACACAGAAACACAAACTCCAAAGTAGGACCATGGGACATGGCACTGAACTTGATCTGCCATGACCATAGAACCTGTGGGTCTCTGTAGCCCTCAGAAGAACCAGTACCTGGAGTTGTATCTACTTTATCTGTCTCTGGGTCTCTGCTGAGGTGTGCATAAGGGCAACCCCTCTGATAACCTCCTGGCTCTTTTTGGAGACTCATAGCCATATAAACTCATTTGTCCTTTCCATTTCCCCCTTTGATTAGGGTCAAAAAGCATTTTTTAACTCCTGCTATTATATGTAGATTGAGATATTCTGCTGGTCTGTGTTGACACTGTTATTCAAGGTCATTTTCTAGTTACATCATCAGCTAGTACTTGGTAGTAATCCCTCGGCGCCAGTGAGGCTCATCCCCAGGAGTCATGTCCCACGCTGGGGGGAAGGCAACACCTTTACATGCTGAGTTTGACTTTGAGACTGGCCACATTTGAACAACACAGAGGCTCTCAGGAGGTAACTCTTAGGCACCCTGCAGCTCTAGGCCTTGTTCTTATTTCAGGTGCACAGGCTCACAAGCATAGTCATTAGTATCAAGGGCTCATTGTTGGACCTTCATTCTTTTTTGGTCTTTGCCATTGCACTTGGGGGATTATTGCTGTTCCTTTAGGGACTGTGATAGAGCTCCCCTGGCTAGGTACTCAGCACTCACTCAGTTGTTGATTTTAATTGTAACCACTATGAAAATATCCAAACTTTTTTATGTACCCTGGATATATGCCCTGTAGGACTCCCTGCCAACAGTGTGCCCCTGTCAATAACATCTCACACCAGTATTCCTCCCCTGCCATTGTTGAAACACTCTGTGATCCAACACTTTCTGAAAGTGAAGCCCAATATATTGCCAGGTTCCATTAATAGTAAAATGGAATATAGTGATGAGTTTAAAGGTTAGATATAGAATACATATTAATTTAGAAAAATTAAGGTAAAAATAAATTGGGGTATCAAAAAATTTAAAAATGCAAAAGCTTTGTTTATGATGTTTTGCCTTCCATCACTGCAATAAGTGTTGCCCTGTATGCAAATTGGCAAGGCAACTTCTGTCTTTTCCTCAGTGTATACATCCTATCTTTTTCTTTTCTTTTTTCTAATTATTAAGCTTATCTTCACAAAAGTTTTAGATCACAGTAATTCATATATACAAGATACAGTACTACCACATATTCAACATAAAACCTTTTCCCTTCCACAGCAATAATATTTTTACATATTCATACTATATTTACTGAAACTGATGTACAGATATTGAGACAATAGCTTTCAAACAAGGTAACATTTGTGTGTACATTGTGGTTTATATTTTAGACTATGCAATTTTCTAAACTTTTAGTTATCTTATGTTTTACATTATGATTTACATTTTAGCCTATCAGCCCCTATATATTTTTGGTGTAATTTTACATGTCTTATATCCATCCTTGTGTACTCTTGTGGAACACTTCTATTGCCCACACAGTTACATTGGTTCCATCTATTCAATGCCTCTTTCCCCCTCCCCTTAGGGCCCACAATAACCATCAATCTTCATTGCTTGAAAGGCCATGTTCAGAGATACTTGCAACAGTGTTGATGACTTGACATGCTCAACTGCCCTAATGCACTGGGAGCCACCATTTCTCTTGAGAGATACAATTCCCTCTACTTGATGGCATCAGTCCTCCCCAGAATGTGGGTATATGTTCATTCTTATTATATCGATCTCTATCCAATTATATAACTCACTATGGCAAAATGAGCATTCACATATTCCCTAGGAGCCTGCCCTGCCTCAGATTATCCCCTTTAAGCATCTTAAACAGGTAACCTTCCTTATTACATTTTTGAAAAAACCTTTCTCAGCACTATACTCTCAACCAAATACCTGACAATCTCCTATGTTTGTATGTTGCCCCACCCTCCCCCCAATTTCTGGGGCAATATTACCCATCCTCCCATCCCTGGCCCCCCTCAAGCCTGCAAAGCCCGTCCCAAAGGTAGCCCTATGCCCCCATTTTATCCCTTCCTTGTACAAATACTTAGCTCCAGCTTATCATAGATTTCACCCATGTAGGTGTCAGCTTACATCCTTCCTTTACCCCCCAATTTCCTTTAAGCCTATCATCCAGTCTCTAGCTCTCTGAGGCACCTTGGTTTACTTATTTTATGTCATTGAGGTCATGTAGTATTTGTCCTTCAATGCCTGGGTTGCTTCACTCAACATAAGGTTCTCAAGATTCATCCATGTTATCACGTGCATTTGTAGCGTTTTCATTCTTAAAGCTGAGTAGTATTCCATTGTATGTATATACCACATTTTTTAAATGCATTCATCTGTTGATGGGCATTTGGGTTGATTCCAACTTTTGGCAATAGTGAACAATGCTGCTATGAACATTGGTGTGCATATATCAGTTTGTGTCCTTGTTTTCAGTTCTACTGGGTATATACCCAGCAGTGGAATTGCTGGGTCATATGGCAAATCTATGTCTAGTTTTTTGAGAAACTGCCAAACTGTTCTCCAGAATGGCTGGATCCTTCTGCATTCCCACCAGCAGTGAATGAGTGTTCCCATTCCTCCACATCCTCTCCAGCGTTTGTAGTCTTCTGTATTTTTCATAGCTGCCTATCTTATTGGAGTGAGATGGTATCTTATTGTAGTTTTGATTTGCATTTCCCAGATACCTAGAGATTTGGAGCATTTTGTCATGTGCTTTTTAGCCATTTGTATTTCTTCTTTGGAGAAGTGTCTGTTTAAATCTTTTTCCCATTTTTAAAATGGGTTGTTTGTCTTTTTATTTTCAAGATATAGGAGTACTTTATATATGCAGATTATAAGTCTCCTATCAGATATATGCTTACCAAATATTTTCTCCCATTGTGTAGGCTCTCTTTTCACTTTCTTCGCAAACTCCTTTGAGGTGCAGAAGGCTTTAATTTTGAGGAAGACCCATTTATCTATTTGTTCTTTTGCTGCTCATGCTTTGGGTGTGAAGTTCATGAAGCCATTTCGTATTACAAATTCTTGTATATGCTTCCCTACACTGCTTTCCAAAGTTTTTATGGTCTTGGCTCTTATACTTAGATCTTTGATCCATCTTTTTTTTTTTTTTTAATTATTTATTTATTTATTTTTTTAATTACATTATGAAAAATATGAGGTCCCATTCAACCCCACCGCCCCCGCCCCCCACTCCCCCCACAGCAACACTCTCTCCCATCATCATGACACATCCATTGCGCCTGGTAAGTTCATCTCTGAGCATCACTGCACCCCATAGTCAATGGTCCACATCATAGCCCAGACTCTCTCACTTTCCATCCAGTGGGCCTTGGGGGGATCTATAATGTCCCGTAATTGTCCGTGAAGCACTATCCAGGACAACTCCACGTCCCGAAAATGCCTCCACATCTCATCTCTTCCTCCCGTTCCCCACACCCAGCAGCCACCATGGCTACCGTCTTTGATCCATCTTGAGTTGATTTTTGTATAAGGTGTGAGATGGTAATCCTCTTTCATTCTTCTACATATGGATATCCAGTTCTCCAGGCACCATTTGTTGAATAGGCCATTCTCTCCAAGTTGAGAGGGTTTGGTGGCTTTATCGAATATTATATGACTATATATATGAGGATCTATATCAGAACTCTCAATTCGGTTCCATTGGTCTGTGTGTCTCTCCTTATGCCAATACCATGCTGTTTTCACTACTGTAGCTTTGTAGTATGTTTTGAAGTCAGGTAGTGTGATTCCTCCAATTTCGTTTTTCTTTTTCAATATGTTTTTGGCTATTTGGGACTGCTTTCCTTTCTAAATAAATTTCATAGCTATTTTTTCTAGTTCCTTAAAGAATGCTGTATTGATTTTTATTGGGATTGCATTGAATGTGTAGATCAGTTTTGGTAGGATATACATCTTAATAATACTTAGTCTTCCTATCCATGAACAGGGAATATTCTTCCATTTATTTAGGTCTTCTTTGATTTCCTTGAACTGTCTTGTGTAGTTCTCTGTGTATAAGTTTTTTTACATCTTTAGTTAAATTTATTCCTAGGTATTTGATTTTTTTAAATTACTATTGTAAATGGTATTTGTTTCTTGATTTCCTCCTGAATTTGCTCATTATTGGTGTACAGAAATGCTACTGATTTTTGTGCATTGATCTTATAATCTGTGACTTTACTAAACTCATTTATGAGTTCTAGGAGCTTTGTTGTAGACCTCTCAGGGTGTTCTATGTATAGGATCATGTCATCTGCAAATAATGAAATTTTGACTTCTTCCTTTCCAATTTGAATGCCTTTTATATCTGGTTCTTGCCTCAGTGCTCGAGCAA
Organism: Dasypus novemcinctus; assembly: GCF_030445035.2. Lineage (NCBI taxonomy): Eukaryota > Metazoa > Chordata > Mammalia > Cingulata > Dasypodidae > Dasypus > Dasypus novemcinctus. The sequence continues at coordinate 7,505,120 of NC_080686.1, read as the reverse complement.
GTACTTGTAAATCAATGTTAAATAGAAGAGGTGATAGTGGGCATCCTTGTCTTGTTCCTGACTTTAGAGGGATGGATTTTAGAATTTCACCATTGTAAAAGATGTTGGATGTGGGTTTTTCATACATATTCGTTAGCATGTTCAGAAAATTTCCATGTATTCCAATCTTTTGCAATGTTTTTATCAAGAAAGGATGCTGTAATTTGTCAAATGCTTTTTCTGCATCTGTAGACAGAATCATGTGATTTTTTCCCATCAATCTGTTTATATGATGTATTACATTGATAATTTTCTTATGTTGAACCATCCTTGCATATCCGGAATGAATCCTATTTGGCCATGGTGTATAATTTTTTAATGTGTTGTTGGATATTGTTAGCATGTACTTTGTTGAGGATTTTTGTGTCTAGAGACACATTAAAGAAATGGGTCTATAATTTTCCTTTCTTGTGGTGTCTTTGGCTTTGGCACTAGGGTAACGCTGGCATCATAGAATGAGTTAGGTAATATTCCTTCTGTTTCAATATTTTGGAAGAGTTTCAGCAAGATTGGTGTTAGTTCTTTCCGGAATGTTTTGTAGAATTCACCTGTGAAGCCATCTGACCCTGGGCTCTTCTTAGTTGGGAGGTTTTTAATGACTGATTCTATTTCTTTACTTGTGATTGGTGTGTTGAGATCATCAATTTCTTCTTTCATCAATATGGGCTGCTTATGTGTTTCTAGGAATTTGTCCATTTCCTCTAGATTGTCATTTTTGTTGGAATATAATTTTTCAAAGTATCCTCTTATGATAGTCTTTATTTCTGTGGGGTCAGTGGTGATATCTCCTTTCTCCTTTCTTATTTTGTGTATTTGCGTCTTCTCTCTTTTTTTCTTTGTTAGTCTCACTAAGGGTTTGTCAATTTTATTGATCTTCTCAAAGAACCAGCTCTTGGTTTTGTTTATCTTTTCAAGTGCTTTCTAATTTTCTGTTTCATTTAGTTCTGCTCTAATCTTTGTTATTTTTTTCTTTCTTCTTCCTGTGGGGTTAGTTTGTTGTATTTTTATTAATTCCTCCAAATGTGCAGTCAGTTCTTCAATTTTTGCTCTTTTTTCTTTTTTAATGTATTAATTTATGGCTATAAATTTCCCTCTCAGTACTGCTTTTGGTGCATCCCATAAGTTTTGGCATGTTGTGTTATCATTTTCATTAGTTTCAAGGTAGTTATTAATTTCTTTTGAGATTTCCTCTTCTGAATTTTCCTCTTTGACCCACTGTTTTTCTAAGAGTGTGCTGTTTAATTTCCATATCTTGGTGTCAAATCTGGGCCTCTGACCCTTGCAGATTTCCAGCTTCACTCCACTGTGGTCAGAGATATTATTTTGTATGATTTCAATCTTTCTGAATTCATTGAGCCTTTCTTTGTGGCCTAGCTTATGGTCTATCTTGGAGAATGATCCAGGTGCACTTGAGAAGGATGTATATCCTGCTGTATTCAGGTATAATGATCTGTACGTCTATTAGATCCAGCTCCTCTAATATACTGTTCAAAGTTTTTGTTTCTTTATTGGTTCTCTTTTGAGATGTTCTGTCCAAGGTTGATAGTGGTGTATTAAAGTCTCCCACTATAATTGTAGAGGCATCTATTCTTTCACTTAGTTTTTCCAGTGTTTGCATCATGTATTTGGAGGCGCCGTTGTTAGGAGCATAAATATTTATGATTGTTCATTCTTCCTTAAAGATGATCTCTTCCACTAATATATATTATCCATCTTTGTCTCTCACAATTGTTTTGCATTTAAAGTCTATTTTGTCTGATATCAATATAGCTACTCCTGCCTTTTTTTGGTTATTTTTTCTTGTAAGATTGTTTTCCAGCCATTCACTTTCAACCTTTATGAATCTCTGGGTCTAAGATGTGTTTCTTGTAGACAGCATACAGATGGGTCATATTTCCTTATCCAGTCTTCCAGTCTGAATCTTTCGACAGGTGAGTTTAATCCATTGACATTCAATGTTATCACTTTCAAGGAATTATTCATGTTAGCCATATTTTGATTGGACTTGTGTTTGTCATATTTTGTTTGTTTTTTCCTCCTCTTTTTGTCTTTTTTACACTCTCCTCCAACTCTGCCTCTCCTATTTTTTTCTCTCTTTCTGCAGAACTCCCTTCAGTATTTCTTGAAGGACAGGGTTCTTGTTGGCATACTCTTTTAATTTCTGTTTATCTGTGAATATTTTGAACTCCCCATCGTTTTTGAATCCTAGCTTAGCTGGGTAGAGTATTCTTGGTTGGAATTTTTTTTCTTTTAGTACCTTGGCTATATCATACCACTGCCTTCTTGCCTCCATGGTTTCAGATAAGAAATCAGCACTTAATGTTATGGAGCCTTCCTTGTATGTGATGGTTCTCTTTTCTCTTGCTGCTTTTAGAATTTTCTCTTTGTCTTCAGCATTGGATAATTTGACAAGTATATTTCTTGAGGTAGGCCTGTTGGAATTTATGGTGTTTGGGGTGTGTTGTGCTTCCTGGACATGCAGATCCATCTCTTTCAGTAGATTTGGGAAGTTTTCAGCCATTATTTCCTCCAATACCCTTTCTGTCCCCTTTCCCTTCTCTTCTTCTTCTGGGATGCCTATCATACCTATGTTTGTGCGTTTTGCAATTTCATTCAGGTCCCTATGTCCCAGCTGGATTTTTTCTTTTTATCGATCAGTTCTACTATCTGTTTGATTTCAGATGTGCTGTCTTCCACATTGCTAATTCTCACCTCTGCCTCTTCTAATCTGCTGCTATTTGCTGAGAGTGTATTTTTGATTTTTTGAACAGTGGTGTTTATCACCATCATATCTGTTATCTTTTTGCATATGTCTGCAATTTCCTCTCCAAGTGTTTTCTTCATATTGTTAATCTCTTCCTTTACTTCATTAAGTTGGTTTCTAATATATGTTTTGAGATCTTTAATTACTTGTCCAATGTTCTGCTCCTTTTCCTGGTTCTTAGTTTGTTCAATGGATTTGGCCATATTTTCCTGATTATTGGTTTAGTTTGTAGTTTTTTTTTTTTTTTAAAGATTTATTTATTTATTTAATTTCCCCCCCTCCCCTGGTTGTCTGTTCTTGGTGTCTATTTGCTGCGTCTTGTTTCTTTGTCCGCTTCTGTTGTTGTCAGCGGCACGGGAAGTGTGGGCGGCGCCATTCCTGGGCAGGCTGCTCTTTCTTTTCACGCTGGGCGGCTTTCCTCACGGGCACACTCCTTGCGCGTGGGGCTCCCCCACGCGGGGGACACCCTTGCGTGGCAAGGCACTCCTTGCGCGCATCAGCACTGCGCATGGCCAGCTCCACACGGGTCAAGGAGGCCCGGGGTTTGAACCGCGGACCTCCCATATGGTAGACTGACGCCCTAACCACTGGGCCAAAGTCCGTTTCCCAGTTTGTAGTTTTTTGTTGCTGTATTTTCATCATTTTATCTTGATGGGTTTAATCAGTTCCTTAGCTTCTTTGTCTAGTCTTGGGAATTAATTAGCTGTTGTTTGTGCATAAGTGTTATGTCTTCTCTTTGTCACTTTGTTCTTTTTACTCTATTTTCTTGTTGCTGGCTAAGTTCACTCTTGCAAGAATCTTCTCTGTCACCATCCCACTAAATCCAAGTCCAGACACCTCCTGCCCTGCAAGCACCTGAAACAGCCCAGTCCAGCAGGACTCCAACCCTACTCAGCTGCTTCTTTGCAGGAGACACTATGAGGTGCACTCACTGAGATGCCATCTTGCCCTGCCTCCCCAAATCCATTTTTAATATTTTGCCACATTTACTGTTCCTTTCTTTTATTCTTCCACTCCCCATTCTTGATCTTCCTTCCCCCCTCTCTGCCCCTAAACATTTGAGAATAGGTTGGATACACCATGACCCTTGAACACAATACTTCCAAGTACATTTTCTAAGATCTAGGATATTCACCAATGCAACCGCCTCATGTACCATTACCAAATTAAAGATATTTAATATTGCTATAATGCATAGTTTATATTCTAATTTTTAAATATATCCCAATGTCTTCTTGAGTCTTTCCTCCTCCCACTATTAGATCTCATCTAGTATTATGTATTGCATTTATCTTTGACTTTTTAAAAGCAATTTTATTAAGACATGTTCACATACCATGCAATCCATCTAAAGTGTATATTCATTGGCTTTTAATTTAAACACAGAGTTGTGCATTTAACACCACTACCCAAATTAGAGCATTTTCATTCCTCCAAAAAGAAAGGCTCCCTACTTTTTATCAGTCACAACTCAAAATCCCTCTATCCTTCCCCTGCCATAAAAAACTTCTAATTCTGTGTCTATAAATTTATTTATATTTTCATTTTATGTAAGTGGAGCCAAACACAATATGCAGTACTTTGCATCTGGTTTCTTTCATTTAGCATTTATCTTTTTTTTCAATTGATGAAAAAATATTAATATATTACTATGCACTTCAGTCCATAGTTTGCCTTAAGTGTATTTTTGCCAAATATCACCCTATTCTTAACAACTTGTAGTATTAATGTACATTTTGTTCTTCTTCATGGAAGAACATTCTTCTACTTACACTATTAACCATACTCACTGTCCACAACAGCATTCATTATCCTGTACAGTCCCATGTTTCATCCTTGTCTTTCCTTCTAGTGACAGACACAGCCCTAAACTTTTCCTTTCAACCACAATTATACCCACATCTTAGTGCTACTAATTCATACATTCTAATGTGCTTTCATCACCTCTATCTGTTTCCAAACATTTACAATCAACCTGATTACAAATTCTGCACAAATGAAGCTTCAGCTCCCCATTCTCTATTCTCGTACTATCTTCTGGTGACCTGTATTTTAGTTATTAACTCCATGAGTTTGCTCATTATATTTAGTTCACATTAGTGAGATCATACAATGAACCTTGTGGATATTATGTTTTTTTTAATTGACTTTGTAATAATATTACATTAAAAATATATATGTGAGGTCCCATTCAACCCCACCCCCCACCCCCCCTCTCCCCCCCCAACAACACTCGTTCCCATCATCATGACACATCCATTGGATTTGGTAAGTACATCTTTGGGCACCTCTGTACCTCATAGACAATGGTCCACATCATGGCCCATACTCTCCTCCATTCCATCCAGTGGGCCCTGTGAGGATTTACAATGTCCGGTGATTACCTCTGAAGCACCATCCAGGGCAGCTCCATGTCCCAAAGACACCTCCACCTCTCATCTCTTCCTGCCTTTCCCCATACCCATCGTCCACCATGTCCACTTTTCCCAATCCAATGCCACCTCTTCTATGTGGACATTGGATTGGTTGTGTCCATTGCACCTCTATGTCAAGAGGAGGCTCAGATTCCACATGGATGCTGGATGCAATCCTCCCATTTTCAGTTGTAATCACTCTAGGCTCCATGGTGTGGTGGTTGTCCTTCTTCAACTCCATCTTAGCTGAGTGTGGTAAGTCCAATAAATCAGATTGTAGGTGCTGGAGTCTGTTGAGGCTCAGGACCTGGCTATCACATTGTCAGTCCAGAGATTCAAATCCCCTAAATATATCTTAAACCCCAGCATTAACTGCACCTCCAGCACATTAGCATGAAAGTCTTATGAAGGGAGATCCCATCTGAGTCCAGATTCATCACACATAAACACCATTTCCAAAGAGGGGCCATCTGACCTGGTAGTTAACCCCATCGGCCATGACCATAACTCCCATGGGTCTCTTTAGCCCTCAAAGGAACCAATATCTGGGGGTTGTATCTGCTTTATCTGTCTCTCTGACTCTGCTCAGTTGTGCATGAGGGCAATCCTTCTGCCAGCCTCCAGACTCTTTTTTAGAAACTCGTAGCCATATAAACTCATTTCTCCTTTCCATTTCCCCCTTACTTTAGGTCAAACAGCATTTTAAAGTCATGTTATTTTATGTAGACAGGGATATTCTGCTGATCCGCATTGAACCTTCCGTATATGCAATCATCAGTTGGTAGTTGATAGTTGCATCATCAGTTGGTAGTTGATAGTGGTCCCTCGTTGCCAGGGAGGCTCATCCCCGGGTGTCATGTCCCACGCTGGGGGGAAGGCATTGCATTTACATGCTGAGTTTGGCTTCGAGACTGGCCACATTTGAGTAACATGAAGGCTGACAAGAGGAAATTCCCAGGCACAATGTTGCTCTAGGCCTTGTTCTTATTTTAGGTTTATCAGCTCACAAGCATAGTCATTAGCATCCGGGGCTCACTGTTGAACCCTCACTCCCTCCCGGTCCCCGCCGCTGTACCTGGGAGACTGTCGCTGCTCCCCTAGGAACCACGACAGAGCACCACTGGCCAGGAACCCAGTACCCCCCCTGCTGAGGTTTTTAATTGTTGCCACTATGAGTATATCCAAACATTACCATGCACCCTGGACATATGTTCTGTACAGCTCCCTGTCAGCCATATATCACCTGTCATTGGTATCCCATACCAGTATCCCTCCATTGCCATTGTTGAAACACTCTGTGATCCAGAACTCCCCGAAATTTGAAGCCCAATATAATGTCATGGTCCCTTACTAGGGAATGGCATATAGCGATGGGTTTAAAGGATAGATAAAGAACTTGGATAAAGTTAGATAAAGAACTTAGATAAAGAATGTTGACTTGAAAAAAAAATTTTTCCCCCCCTAATTATTCAGCTTTTCTTCACAGAAGTCCTAGACCACAGCAATGCATATATATAATATACAGCACTCCCACACATCCACCAGAAAACCTTTTCCCTTCCACAGTGATACTCTTACACCCTATTCATATCATATTTACTTAAAGTGATGTACAGAGTCTGAGACATTAGCTTTCTAACAAGGTGACATCTGTGCTTACATTATGGTGCATACTTTAGGATACACAGTTCTTTACATTTTTAGTTATCCTATGTTTTACATTATGGTTTACATTATCAGTCTGTCATCTCCTATATGTTATGGTGTAATATTACATGTTTTATATCCATCCTTGTGTACTCTCAAGAAACTCCTCTCTTACCCCCCATTTACTTTGGTTCCACACATTTAACGTCCATTTTCCCTTCCACCTTGGTGCCCACAGTGACGGCCAACCTCCGTTTCCTGAGGAGCCACTTCCAGAGATAGATGGAATAGTGTTCAGGGCCTAACTTGCTCAACTGCCCCAATGCCCTGGGAGCCACCCTTTCTCTCGAGGGATACAGTTCCCTCTATTTGATGGCATTAGTCCTCCCCAGGATGTGGGTCCACCCCCACTCTCACTACTTGGGTTTCTACCCCATGGTGTCGCCCACTCTGGCAGAATGAGCATTTAGACATTCCCCAGGAGCCCGTCCTGCCTCAGACCCTCCCCTCCGAGCATTCTAAACAGGTAACCCTCTTTATTATATTTTGATATGATTTTCTCGGCATTTTACTCTCCACCAACACCTGACCCTCTCCTGTGTTCATATGCTACCTCTCCCTCCCCCCACTTTTGGGCAACGTTACCCATCCGTCCCTCCCCAGCCACCCTCCAACAAAAGCCCCAACCAAAGGCAACCCCTTGCCCCCCTTTTATCTCTTCTTTGTGTTCATACTTACCACCATCTTGTCTTAAATTCCACCCCTGCAGACATCGGCTCACATCCTTCCTCCACCCTCCGATTTCCTGTAAGCCTATCGTTCAGTCTCTTGCTATCTAGGGCAGCTTGTTTATTTCATATCATTGAGGTCATGTAGTATTTGTCCTTCAATGTCTGGGTTGCTTCACTCAACATAAGGTTATCAAGATTCATCCATGTTATCACATGTGTTTGTAGTGTGTGTGTTCTTACAGCCGAGTAGTATTCCATTGTGTGTATATACCACATTTTATTGATCCACTCATCTGTTGATGGGCATTTGGGTTGATTCCAACTTTTGGCAATAGTGAACAATGCTGCTATGAACATTGGTGTACATATATCGGTTTGTGTCCTTGTTTTCAGTTCTGCTGGGTATATACCCAGCAGTGGTATTGCTGGGTCATATGGCAAATCTATGGCTAGTTTTTTGAGAAACCGCCATACTGTCCTCCAGAATGGTTGGATCCTTCTGCATTCCCACCAGCAGTGGATGAGTGTTCCCCTTCCTTCACATCCTCTCCAGCACTTGTATTCTTCTGTTTTTTTCATAGCTGCCAATCTTATGGGTGTAAGATGGTATCTCATTGTAGTTTTGATTTGCATTTCCCTGATAGCTAGAGATTTGGAACATTTTTTCATGTGCTTTCTTGCCATTTGTATTTCTTCTTCGGAGAAGTGTCTGTTTAAGTCTTTTTCCCATTTTTTAAATGGGTTGTTTATCTTTTTATTTTCAAGATATAGGAGTTCTTTATATATGCAAGTTATAAGTTTCTTATCAGATATATGATTGCCAAATATTTTCTCCCACTGTGTGGGCTCCCTTTTTACTTTCTTGACAAACTCCTTTGAGGTGCAGAAGGCTTTAATTTTGAGGAAGTCCCATTTATCTATTAGTTCTTTTGCTGCTCGTGCTTTTGGTGAGATATTCATAAATCCATTTCCTATTACAAGGTCCTGTAGATGTTTCCCTACACTGCTTTCTAAGGTTTTTATGGTCTTGGCTCTTATATTTAGGTCTTTGATCCATCTTGAGTTGATCTTTGTATAAGGTGTGAGATGGTAATCCTCTTTCATTCTTCTACATATGGCTATCCAGTTCTCCAGACACCATTTGTTGAATAGGCCACTCTCTCCCAGTTGAGAGGGTTTGGTGGCTTTATCGAATATTATGTGGCTGTATATGTGAGGTTCTATATCAGAGCTTTCAATTCGATTCCATTGGTCTATGTGTCTCTCCTTATGCCAATACCATGCTGTTTTCACCACCGTAGCTTTATAGTATGTTTTGAAGTCAGGTAGTGTGATTCCTCCAATTTCGTTTTTCTTTTTCAGTATGTCTTTGGCTATTCGGGGTCTCTTTCCTTTCCAAATAAATTTCATAGTTAGTTTTTCTAGTTCCTTAAAGAAGGCTGTGTTGATTTTTATTGGGATTGCATTGAATGTGTAGATCAGTTTTGGTAGGATATACATCGTGATAATATTCAGTCTTCCTATCCATGAACAAGGAATATTCTTCCATTTATTTAGGTCTTCTTTAATTTCCTTGAACAGTCTTGTATAGTTCTCGGTGTATAAGTTTTTTACCTCTTTAGTTAAATTTATTCCTAAGTATTTGATTTTTTTATTTTCTATTGTGAATGGTATTTGTTTCTTGATTTCCTCCTGATCTTGCTCATTATTGGTGTACAGAAATGCTACTGACTTTTGCACATTGATCTTATAACCTGAGACTTTACTAAACTCATTTATGAGTTCTAGAATCTTCGTTGTAGATCTCTCAGGGTTTTCTATGTATAGGATCATGTCATCTGCAAATAATGAAATTTTGACTTCTTCCTTTCCAATTTGAATGCCTTTTATTTCTGGTTCTTGCCTCAGTGCTCGAGCAAGTACTTCTAAGACAATGTTAAATAGGAGTGGAGACAGTGGGCATCCTTGTCTTGTTCCTGAGTTTAGAGGGAAGGAGTCTAGGATTTCTCCATTGTAAACAATTTTGGCTTTAGGTTTTTCATATATACTCTTTATCATGTTCAAAAATTCCCTTGTATTCCAATCTTTTGGAGTGTTTTTATCAAGAAAGGGTGCTGTATTTTGTCAAATGCTTTTTCTGCATCAATAGATATAATCATGTGATTTTTTTCCTTCAATCTGTTTATATGGTGTATTACGTTGATTGATTTTCTTATGTTGAACCATCCTTGCATACCTGGGATGAATCCCACTTGGTCGTGGTGTATAATACGTTTAATGTGTTGTTGAATACGTTTAGCAAGTATTTTGTTAAGTATTTTTGCGTCTAGGTTCATTAGAGAAATTGGTCTGTAATTTTCCTTTCTTGTGATGTCTTTGTTTGGCTTTGGTACTAGGGTAATGTTGGCATCATAGAAGGAGTTGGGTAATGTTCTTTCTGTTTCGATGTTTTGGAATAGTTTCAGCAGGATTGGTGTCAGTTCTTTCCGGAATGTTTTGTAGAATTCACCTGTGAAGCCATCTGGCCCTGGGCTCTTCTTAGTTGGGAGATTTTTAATAACTGATTCTATCTCTCTGCTTGTGATTGGTTTGTTAAGATCATCAATTTCTTCTTTTGTCAATATGGGCTGCTTATGTGTTTCTAGGAATTTGTCCATTTCCTCTAGATTGTCATTTTTGTTGTAATATAGTTTTTCAAAGTATCCTTTGATAGTCTTTATTTCTGTGGGGTCAGTGGTGATATCGCCTTTCTCATTTCTTATTTTGTGTATTTGCATCTTCTCTCTTTTTTTCTTTGTTAGTGTTGCTAAAGGTTTGTCAATTTTGTTAATCTTCTCAAAAAACCAGCTCTTGGTCTTGTTTATCTGTTCAAGTGCTTTCTTATTTTCTATTTCATTTAGTTCTGCTCTTATCTTTGTTATTTCCTTCCTTCTTCTTCCTGTTGGGTTACTTTGTTGTTGTTTTTCTAATTTCTTCAAATGTGCAGTTAGTTCTTCAATTTTTGCTCTTTCTTCTTTTTTGATATATGAATTTATGGCTATAAACTTCCCTCTCAGTACTGCTTTTGCTGCATCCCATAAATTTTGGTATGTTGTGTTATCATTATCATTTGTTTCAAGGCAGTCATTGATTTCTTTTGAGATTTCCTCTTTGACCCACTGTTTTTCTAAGAGTGTGCTGTTTAATTTCCAAATCGTGGTGTGAAATCTGGGCTTCTGTCCCTTGCAAATCTCCAGCTTGACTCCACTGTGGTCAGAGATAATGTTTTGTATGATTTCAATCTTTCTGAATTCGTTCAGCCTTTCTTTGTGGCCTAGCATATGATCTATCTTGGAGAATGATCCATGTGCGCTTGAGAAAAATGTATATCCTGCTGTGTTTGGGTGTAGCAATCTATATATGTCTATTAGATCGAGATCCTCTAATATACTATTCAGATGTTTTATTTCTTTGGTGATTCTCTTTTGAGATGTTCTGTCCAGAGTTGATAGTGGTGTATTAAAATCCCCCACTATAATTGTAGATGTATCTATTCTTTCACTTAGTTTTTCCAGCGTTTGCGTGACGTATTTAGAGGCACCCTTATTAGGGGCATAGATATTTATGATTGTTCGATCTTCTTGACAGATTTTCCCTTTCACTAAAATGTAGGATCCTTCTTTGTCTCTCACAATTGTTTCACATTTAAAGTCTATTTTGTCTGATATTAATATAGCTACTCCTGCCTTTTTTTGGTTATTGTTAGCTTGTATGATTGTTTTCCAGCCATTCACTTTCAATCTCCATGCGTCTCTGGGTCTAAGATGTGTCTCTTGTAGACAGCATACGGATGGGTCATATTTCCTTATCCAATGTCCCAGTCTGAATCTTTTGATAGGTGAGTTTAATCCGTTGACATTCAGTGTTATTACTATCAAGGAATTATTTGTGTTAGCCATATTTTGATTGGATTTGTGTTTGTCATATTTTGTTTGTATATTTTTTTTGTCTTTTTTGTTGTTGTTGTTGGTCTTATACTCTCCTCCAACTTTGCCTTTCCTGTTTTTTCCTTTCTTCCTGCAGAACTCCCTTTAGAATTTCTTGAAGGGGAGGTTTCTTGTTGGTATACTCTTTCAGTTTCTGTTTGTCTGCGAATATTTTGAACTCTCCATCATGTTTGAATGCTAGTTTATCTGGATAGAGTATTCTTGGTTGGAAATTTTTTTCCTTTAGTACCTTGACTATATCATACCACTGTCTTCTTGCCTCCATGGTTTCAGAAGAGAAATCAGCACTTAATCTAATTGAGCTTCCCTTGTATGTGATGGTTTTCTTTTCTCTTGCTGCTTTTAGGATTTTCTCTTTGTCTTGAGCATTGGATAATTTGACAAGTATATGTCTTGGGGTGGGCTTGTTGGGGTTTATGAATTGTGGAGTGCGCTGTGCTTCTTGGATATGTACATCTGTCTCTTTCAGTGGATTTGGGAAGTTTTCAGCCATTATTTCCTGCAACACTCCTTCTGACCCCTTTCCCTTCTCTTCACCTTCTGGAATGCCTATAATACATATGTTTGAGCGTTTTGCATTGTCATTCAGGTCCCTAAATCCTAATTGGATTTTTTCTATCTTCTTATTGACCCCTTCTACTATCTGTTTGATTTCTGATGTACTGTCTTCCACATCACTAATTCTCTGCTCTGTCTCTTCTAGTCTGCTGATATTTGCTGCAAGTGTATTTTTGATTTCTTGAACTGTGGTGTTCATTCCCATCATATTTGTTATGTTTTTGCGTATGTCTGCAATTTCCCCTCCAAGTGATGTCTTCATGTTGTTAATCTCTTTCATTAATGCATCAAATTTGTCGGTGATAAATGTTCTGAGATCTTTCATTGCTTGTGCCAAGTTTTGCTCCCCTTCGTGATTATTGGTTTGTTGATTGGATTCAGCCATGTTTTCCTGATTACTGGTTTGGTTTGTAGATTTTTGTTGCTTTCTGGTCATCTCTTTATTTTGACGAATTTAATCAGTTCCTTAGCTTCTTTGTCTGCTCTTGGAGGTTAATTAGTTGTTATTTTTGCAGAGGTGTTATATCTTCTCTTTGTCACTTTTTTCTTCTTATTCTAGTTACTTGTTGTTGGTTAAGTTCACTTTAGAGGAAAGTATTAGTGTTGGGGAAAGGCAATTGTGTAAGCAAGGGAAAAGTGTAAAGTAGTATTGGTGATGTATGTTAACAAAGCAAGAATATGAGATCTGGGAGGATGGAGGTTAGATTCATGTAGATTGTATAGAGTTATAGCTGTAGGTAGAGTACCTTTTATGAAGTAGATGACTGAATATGGGAGGAATATGGTATGAACTACAAAGCTATTGTTTTCATGAGAGAGGGAAAAAGAAAAGAAAGGTAATAGTTTCAAGAGTGGATAACAGACAGAAAACAGAACAAAGGTATTAGAAATTAAGAGTTAGACACTTTGTGGATCAAAGAACGGGAGGTGGGGGGTGGAATATAGGAGAGACAGTAGATGATAGTGGATATCAAGATGCAGGGGAAGGGGGATAGTGTAGGTAGCCTAAATCAGTTCACACAGAAATGAGGCAGTGGAGGATGGGAAAACCCAGCAAATGTGAGGTGTTCCCTGTAGCACCTATTGTATACTTGAATTAAAATAAAATAAGTGGAAAATGAGGGACAAGAGGGAAAGAGAAAACCAAAAAAAAAAAAAACTAATTATAATAAAGAAAAAAAGAAAGACAAGAAGAAAGGAAGAAAGAAAAAGAGGATGGGCAAATGGTGGGGAATAGATAGGGGGGAGAGAGTTACAGGTATACACGTGTCACAATTGCAACACTATCTAAAACAACAACCAAAAACACCCTAAATAACTGTATTAAAAAAAGGACTTTGGGGGACACGCTAGGAGAAAAGACTAGGGGATAATGCAATATTAGCAATCAGGGCGTCAAAAAGAGTAAAAAATAAGATAAAGTGAAAATAAAAACAAAACAGTATGAACCAATAAAGATAAAACGCAAACGTTAAGGTCCAGGGCACTCAAGGACCCCAGGTAGACCCCAGGGCATGATGGATTCAGGGGTGGAAAGTCTGAGACACTGAAGACTCAAAAGGTATGAGTCTGGGGTGTGGACCACCAGAGTCCAGGGGACCCAGACCTGGCAACCTCAAATCTGGTCCACAGAAAGCTTAGGAGCCCCGCAGTGCAACACAGCCCTCAGGGATCCCCGTAGCTGGGTGCCAGCCCCGTGTGGGAAGCCAGGTCCGCAAACTCTATATTGAATGTCTGATCCCTGCAATTCACCTACTCCTCAGGGTTTCAGCCTTTGGACAGCTCCCTCCCTGTGCTCCCACAAAACGGCCACTTGAGGGCGCCTCTACACCACAGCCAGTTCAATGACCCAGATCCCAAGCCCCGCCGGGTGGGGTGGGCTTCAGCTGGAAACGCCGAAAACAGACTCTAAGACCCGAAATCCCAAACTTCGCAAAATATTCCCCAATCGGCTTCCAGACGTGTCCTCCTCCCTCACTGCACCCTACAACAGTCTCCCAATTGTGTCCCCTTATTGCCCAAAATCCAATTCCGTTGCAGATCGGCAGCCGGACCTGTGGGGATGGGGCTCCAGGCGGAAGCGCTACCCGCCCTGTCTGGCGACCAAAACGTCCCCCGCTTCACAACAAAACACAGTCTGTCTCCCCAAATCGATCTGCAAAGGAGTCTTGTCCCAACAACCCCTCACCAGCCAGCCCAGTATCCGCGAATTCCTCAGCACCGCAAAGCGTCCAGAAAAAGGAAAAAAAAAAAAAAAAAAAACCCTGGCCGCCGTGGCTCCAGAGCTGCAGGAGCGCCCACTACCGCGGCTCCGCCCACCCAAGGAGGGATCTTCTCGCGCCCAGCTGGGACCTCCGTTTATATATTATAGATGTATCCTCTCTGTTACCTTCCCACTGAATTGACGTCCAGACCAGCAAAAATCCCCAAAACAGCGCGGTCCCAGAGAGCCTTCAACGCTGCCCAGCTGCCCCCTGCAGAGACATTACCAGGCAAGCTCACACAGCCACCATCTTGCCTCTGTCGCCTCCCCTGGATATTATGTTGAGTGAAACAAGTCATTGACTCTTATTTTTATTTTTTATTTTTCTGTTAAGATCTATTTTTTTCCCAAATTCTACTCAATTTATTCATTTTTTAAAAAATATTACATTCAAAAAATATGAGGTCACCATTCACCCCCACTGCCCCATCCCAACACTCCCCCCACAGTAATACCCTCCCCCATCATCATGACACATCCATTGCATCTGGTGAGTACATCTCTGGGCATCGCTGCACCCCATGTCCTGTGGTCCACACCATAGCCCACACTCTCCCACGTTCCATCCAGTGGGCCATGGGAGGACATACAATGTCTGGCAATTGTCCCTGCAGCACCACCCAGGACAACTCCAAGTCCCGAAAATGCCTCCACATCTCATCTCTTCCTCCCATTCCCTGCACCCAGCAGCCACCATGGCCACTTTTTCCACACCAATGCCACATTTTCTCAATTATTAACCACAATAGTTCATGAATAGGATATCATTAAGTCCACTATAATTCTTCCTGTATTCCTCCTTCCTGTGGACCTTGGCTTGGTTGTGTCCATTCCACATCTATGTCAAGAGGGGGTTTAGATTCCACATGGATACTGGATGCAATCCTCCTGCTTTCAGTTGTAGGCACTCTAGGCTCCATGGTGTGGTGGTTGACATTCTTCAACTCCATGTTAGCTGAGTGGGGTAAGTCCAGTAAATCAGAGTGTAGGAGCTGAAGTCTGTTGAGGCTCAGGGCCTGGCTATCATATTGTCAGTCCAGAGATTCAAATCCCCTAGATATATCTTAAACCCCAGCACCAACTACAATTCCAGTAAAGTAGTATGAAAGTCTTGTGAAGAGATCCCATCTGAGTCCAGTTCCATCACGCAGAAACACCAGCTCCAAAGAAGGGCCAACTGACATAGCAGTGAACCCCATCTGCCATGACCATAGAACCTGTGGGTCTCTTTAGCCCTCAAAAGAACCAATATCTGGGGTTGTATCTACTTTATCTGTCTCTGAGACTCTGCTCAGGTGTGCATAAGGGCAATCCTTCTGACAACCTCCAGACTCTTTTTTAGAGACTCATAGCCATATGAAGACTCTTATTTTTAAGGATTTATTTTTATTTATTTCTCTCCCCTTTCCCCCCACTGCCCCCAGTTGTTTGCTCTCTGTGTCCATTCGCTGTGTGTTCTTCTGTATCCGCTTGAATTCTTGTCAGTAGCAATGGCAATCTGTGTCTCTTTTTGTTGCATCATCTTGCCGTGTCAACTCTCCATGTGTGTGGCATCACTCCTGGCCAGGCTGGACTTTCTTTCTTTCATGTGGTGTGGCTCTCCTTATGGGGTGCACTTCTTGCACATGGGGCTCCCCTATGTGGGGGACACCCCTGTGTGGCATGGCACTCTTTGCATACATCAGCACTGCACCTGGGCTATCTCACCACACAGGTCAGGAGGCCCTGAGTTTGAACCCTGGACTTCCCATGTGGTAGGCAGAGGCTCTATCTGTTGAGCCAAGTCTGCTTCCCAAGTCATTGGCTCTGTATTTATTCTTTTTTAAATTGTGGAAAAAAATATATATATATACAACATACACTTTACCATGTGTAGCAATTTGATATAGTTATGAATTCCAAAAATAGATAGTGGATTATGTTTGTAAACTGGTTGGTACCTGGGCATGATTAAATTATGATTAGGACTTTGATTAGGCCATGTCAGTAGGGCATTGAGTCTCCACCCCTTGGTGGGTGGAGACTCACAGATAAAAGGCATGGCAAAGAACAGAGTTGGAACTTTTTGATGTTGGAGTTTAATGTTGAAGTCTTAAGCAGGAGCCCCAGGAAGCAAGCATACCGAGGAAAGAGAAGAAAGCCCCAGGAAGAAAGGACCTTTGTGCCAGGAGAGAAGCAAGACCCAGGAAGCCTGAACTCCTGGCAGGTGAGGGCAGCCATCTTGCTCCAACACATGAAAATGGACTTTGGTGAGGGAAGGAACTTATGCTGTATGGCCTGGTATATGTAAGCTCCTATCCCAAATAAATATCCTTTATAAAAGCCAACAGACTACTAGTATTTTGCATCAGCATCCTTTTCACTGACTAATACAAAATTTGGTACCAGGAGTGGGGTAGTGCTTTTGCAATTACCAAAATGCTGGAATGGTTTTATAAATGGATAAGGAGTATTTTTTTTTAAGAAATTGTGAGGTGCTGCATGGAAAAGGCCTAGATAACTTTGAAGAGACTGTTAGTAGCAATATGAAAACTAAAGAGACTTTTTATGAGGCCTTAGAAGTAAATGATGAAACTATTATTGGAAATTTGAGGAAAAGTAATCCATGTTTTAAACTTGCAGAGAACTTAGCAAGGTTAACTTCTGGTGTTTTATGGAAGGAAGAATTTGAAAATGATGTGCCTGGGCATTTAGCTGAAGAAATTTCCAAAGGAAACCCAGAGAATGTGGCTTGGCTTCTCCTTGCAGCTTATAGCAAAATGCTAGATGAGAGAGATATGCTGGGGTCTGAGCTGCCAGGCACAAAGAAAACAGAAACTGATTCTGGAAATTCCAAGCCTCTGAAAATCAAGCTCCCAGATGAAAGTATCCCATTTGAAGACTTAACTAAAATTGGAACTTGTAAATCAGGATTGAAGTTCCAGTTATCTTGGAAAGGCTTGCAGAAAGTCCTACTGTCTGATTGCTTGGATGCATTTCCTGTATTCCAAACCAACAAGATTTTTGAGAGTGCTATATGAACACAACCACTGTCAGCATGGACTAAAAGGGACATGGAAAGGAGAGATTGAAAGAGAAACAGATTTAAGAGGAAAACCAATGGAAGCTGAGATCTGGAATTAAGACATTACCTTGGGCCAAGAGAGGAACCCCACCCATGTGTACAGAGAGGGTGAGTTTGCCCCAGCAGTTGAAGAGGGTGGATGTTCCCACCCAATATTCAGGGAAAGTTTTGTGACCTCAGGGTACAGTGAGGGTGGAGCGTATTCCTCAAGAATTAGGGTGGTTAAGGTCAGAGCCCCATAGGTCTGAAAGGGGTGGTCCTATCCCCCTGGATTAGGAAAGACCAAGTGGTCAACCAATTGTTCTGAGAGGTTTGAGCCTGTATGCCAAAAGTTAGGGAGGATTTACCTTCACATCACTGTATTAGGGTGGCTAAGACTCTAAACCAAAGATTGGGTAAAGTGCGGTAATCAACCCAACACTCTTGGAGGGTGAGATCTGGAGGTTGGTCAACACCCAGATTCTTGACAATGGTGGAACCAAGAAAATGGCCATTGAGTAAGCCTGTGGAAAGGGTGCACTCCCATAAGATCCCAAGGAGAAGAAGCCATCTTCTTAAGAATGACTCTCAGACCTACAAATAGAATGGAGTATGTCCTGCAAGTTTACTGAAATCTAGAGGACCCATAACTCGTGTTTCCCTTCTAATATATCCTTATTGTAATGAAAATGTTTATCATTTTTCTGTCCATTTATGTATTGGAAACAGATAAACTGTTTTGTAAATTTCAGAGGTCTATAACAGATGGGATTTTGCCCCAAGACAAACTGTATTTCTTTAAATTGTGATGTGATTTAATACTTGCCTTGTTCCTGATTTAAGGGTTGTTTTAATATTGCAATGTCTTCTGGGATTTAGAGTGTGAATGGTAATATTTGATATTGTTATGAATTCCAAAAATAGATATCGGATTATATTTGTAAACTGGCCATTACCTGGGTGTGATTAAATTATGGTTAGGGCTTTGATTGGGCCATGTCAGTAGAGTGTTAAGTCTCCACCCCTTGGTGGTTGGGGATTCACAGATAAAAGGCATGGTAAAGGATGGAGTTTGAGCTTTTTGATGTTGGAGTTAGATGCTGAAGTCTTAAGCTGAAGCCCCAGGAAGGAAGCACACAGAGGAAAGAGAAACAAGCCCTGGGAAGAAAGGAACCCTGAGCCCAGAGAGAAGCAAGACCCAGGAAGACAGGAACCCGGGAAGCCTGAACTCCTGGCAGATGATGGCAGCCATATTGCTCCAGCATGTGAAGATAGAGTTTGGTGAGGGAAGTAACTTACACTTTATGGCCTGATATCTGTAAGTTCCTATCCCAAATAAATATCCTTTATAAAAGCCAACAGACTGCTGGTATTTTGCATCAACACCCCTTTGGGTGACTAATACATAATCTCAACCACTCCCAAGCATACCATTTAGTGGGATTAATTACAATTACATTCTTGTGCTATGTTCATCACTACACATTACCAGAACCATTTTTTACTCTTCTACCTTTGTGTTTTTTATGATTTTCACTCTTATTACTTAGTTTCTCTAGCTATTTTGTAGTTCCTTTTCTATCTTTTTAAAATTATTACTGTTATTCTTTTTCTCTTCTTCTATCTTTCCTTCTCTATGGTCTTAAATTTTTTTCAGGGAAGCACAGACAACTAATAGAATACAGAATAAGTGGAACCAAGTGTCAAAGAGGAAGCATCACCAAACAAAATAAAACCCTAGAGTAGAAAGAGAAACTAACCATCTGAATAAGTCCATCAAGATAAACACATGCCTAGACATCAGCAAAAAAAGGAAAAAGAAACCTGCCCTTCAAGAAATACTAAAGGGAGACAGCCTAAGTCTGACTCAGCTTTTGACCCAGAAGTTTGGTCTGCTGTGCCCCACCAATCTTTCAAGGCCATGTGGGGCCACACCACTGTTTGTCCTGGGAACTGGCATGGGACTAAAGAGATGGAACCCTCTTAATCTCCCTCTCTACTAACTGGGACTGGTTGTTGAAAACATTCCTCTCCAGGAAAGAGGAGAGAGAGGGACACAGCCTAGGGCTGACTGAGCTTTTACACACAAATTTGGCCTGCTGTACCCCGTGAGCCCTTCCAGGCCAGATGGGGCCATGCCATTGTTTGTCTTATGAGCCAGCTCGAGACTAAAGAGATTTGGGATTAAAGAGATCTAATCCTCTCAATCTCCTCTCTACTAACTGGGACTGATGGTTGAGAATGCAGAGGGGAGTGGAATTATTTCCTACCTAGGAAAATGGAGTAGGCCTCACAGGATTTGAGACAAATAATTGATGATAGGAACACAAGTTTCCAAAATTAAATTAATGAGTCGAAAGACAATATGGTTAAAGAAATAAATGAATTAAGAAGACATTGAGCAAGCACAAAGAAGAATTTGAAAACCTGAAGAGAAAAGTAACAGAGCTCATGGAAATGAAAGACATGTTACATGAGATAAAAAAACACATTAGCTGCTAAGGGTGTGTAGTAATTCTTTTTGGAGTACTGAAATTGTTCTAAAGTTTTTGAGATGATGGATGCACAACATTGTGATTATTCTAAAAGACATTGATTGATTATACACTTTGGATAGAATAGTCAGAAACAGCAGCTATGTACAGTGGGAAAGCATATAGAAATTGAGAGGTGAGGAATTTTCTTGCTTGTCTATTTTTGTTTATTATTATTATTGAAATAATGAAAACGCTCTAATTATGATTGAAGTGATGAATGCACAATGATATGATTATAGCAAATACCATTGATTGTACATTTTGGGTGAATTGTATGCTTTGTTAATGTGTATTAATAAAATTGGCTTTCAAAAACACAGAGGCATACAGTCGCAGACTCAAAATTACAAAATAAAGAATAATCGATACTGAAGGCAGAACACCTGAAATTGAAGAAAGAAAAACATAGAAAAATTGAGCAGGGCCTTAGGGAGTTGAATGACAACACAAAATGAAAAACATACATATCGGGAAGTGCATGTGGCTCAAGCAATTGGGCTTCTGCCTACCACATGGGAGGTCACTGGTTTGGTTCCTGGTGCCTCCTAAAGTCAACTGGTGCAATGGGCAGGTGTGGCAAGATGATGCAACAAGAAACACACAAGAAGAAAAACGTAATGCAAGACACAACAAAACAGGGAGCAGAGGTTCTTGGTGCCTCCAAAAGAAGACAGTTGGTGCAACAGACAGGCATGGCAAGCTGTCAAAACAAGATGACACAAGAAGAGGCATGGGGAGGAAAAATATGATAAAAGACAACAAAGCAGGGAGTGGAGGTGACGTAAGTGATTAGGTGCCTCACTCCCTCCTCAGAGGTCCCGGGTTTGGCTCCTGGGTCCTCCTAAAGAAACAAAGAAGATTAACAGACATAGCAAGTGCAAAACAAGGAGAGGGTGGGGAGAAATAAATAAATAAAATAAATGTTTTTTTTTAAAAAAACCCATATATATCATGGGAGTTCCAGAAGGAGAAGAGATGGGAAAAGGGGCAGAAACTGAAAATTTCCCAACTCTTACAAAGGAAATGAACTTACATGTCCAAGAAGTGCAGCTTACAAGAGATTCCCCTTAAACCAAGGGATACAAACTGGGTGAAAGTGAAAGGTTGGAAAAAGGTACTCCATGCAAATAGTAACCAAAAGAGAGCAAGGGTAGTTAAATTAATATTAGACAAACTTTAAATGCAAAAAATGTTATAAGAGGTAAAAAAGGTCTTTATATATTAATAAAAGGTACAATTCACCAGAAAGATACAATAGTCATAAATATCTAGGCACCTAACCAGGGTGCTCCAAAACACATGAGGCAAATTCTGGCAAACTGAAGGGAGAAAGAGACAGGTGTACAATGATCATTGGAAATTTCAACACATTGCCCACATAATTAGATAGAAGTAGACATAAGATCAACAAGCAGAGAACTTGAACTGTATGATAAGAGAGGTAGACCTAAAATACATATACAGAATATTGCACCCAAACTCAGTGACATATATTCTTCTCAAGTGCCATGGGTCTTTCTCCAGGATAGAACACATGTTACATCAAAATGCAGGTGTCAATAAATACAAAAAATTGAAATTACACAAAGCACCTTCTCAGATCATAATGGAATGAAACTGGAAATCAATAATAGACTGGAAAGAGGTAAATTCATAAATGTGTGGAAGTTAAACAACACACTCCTAAATAATCTGTGGGTCAAAGAAGAAATTGCAAATGAAAGAAGTAAATATAAGTGAGACAAATGAAAATGACAACACAACTTATCAAAACTCATGGGATACAGTGAAGGCAGTCTTGAGAGGGAAACTTATAGCTTTAAATGCCTATATTAAAAAAAAAAAGACAGGTAAAATGGAAGATCTAACTGAACAACTGAAACTAGAAAAAGAACAACAAGCCAATCCCAAAGCAAGCAGAAGGAAAGAAATAATGAAAATTAAAACAAAAATAAATGAAATTGAGAATTAAAAAACAATAGAGAAAACCAACAAAAGCAAAAGCTAACTCTTTGAGAAGATCAACAAAATTGACAAAACCCTAGCTAGACTAACGAAGAAAAAAAAAGAGATGATACAAATAAACTAAATCAGAAATGAAAGGGGGAAGTTATAACTGACCCCACAGAAATAAAAAGAATCATAAGAAGATATTATGAAAAACTGTATGCCAACAAACCAGACAACCTAGATGAAATGGACAATTCCTAGAAATGCACAATCTACACTGATGCTACCAGAAATACAAGAACTTAACAAACCAATCACATTTAAAGAAGTTGAATGCATCATCAAGTATCTCCCAAGAAAAAAAGTACAGGACCAGGTAATTTCACAGATGAACTCTACCAAACATTTTGAAAAGAATTATCACCAATCCTGTTTAATATCTTCCAAAAAAATGAAAAAGAGAGAAAATCATCCAACATATTTTATGAAGAAAACATCACCTTAATACCAAGACAAACAGTAAAAGAAAAAATTACAGACCAATCTCTCTAATGAAAAATAGGTGCAAAAAATCTCAACAAAACACTTACAAATCAAATCCAACAGCATAGCAAAAGACTTATACATCATGAGCAAGTGGGATTCATTCCTGGTATGCAAGGCTGATTCAAAATAAGAAAATCAATCAATATAATACACCATATTAACAAGTTGAAGGAAAAAAACCACATGATCCTCTTAATTGACACAAAAGTCATTCAACAAAATCCAGTATCATTTCTTGATAAAAACACTTCAAAAGGTGGGAGTAGAAGGAAAAGTCCTCAATATGATAAATGTATATATGAAAAACCATCAGCCAACATTATACACAATGTTCCTAAGATCAGGAACAAGACAAAGAAGCCTACTGTCTCTATTGTTATTCAACATTATGCTAGAAGTTCTAACTAGAGCAATTAGCCAAAAAAATTTTAAAGGCATATGAATAGGAGAAGAGGAAGTACAACTCTCACTATTTGCAGATGACATGATACTATATTTAGAAAACTGATATGTCTATGACAAAGCTACTTAAGCTAATAAATGCGTTCATAAAGTGGCAGGATACAGGATCAGCACACAAAAATCATTAATGATTTTGTACACTAAGATTGAACAATCTGAGGAGGAAATCAGGGGGAAAGTTCCATTTACAATAGCAAATAAAAGACTCATGTACCTAGGAATCAAATTAAACAAAGAAGTATAGGACCTATTTGCAGAAAACTACAATTTTAAAAGAAAAATATTCCATAATCATGGATTGGAAGACTAAAGATTGTGAAGATGTCAACTCTACCCATGCTCAATTATAGATTTAGTGCAATACCAATCAAAATTCCAACAGCCTATTTCATAGAAATAGAAAAGGCAATTACCAAATTTGTTTGGAGGGAAAGTGCATCCAAATAGCCAAAAGCCTTCAAAAAAGAAGAGCAACATGGGAGGAATTTCAATGCCTGACATTGAAACATATTATAAAGCTACAATGGTCACAACACCATGCTACTGGCATAAAGATACATTAATCTGTGGAATGGAATTGAGAGCCCAGAAATTAACCCTCACCTGTATGACTTGCTTGTTTTTGACAAACCTACCAGGTTCATGTTAATGGGAAAAAACAGTCTCTTCAACAAATGGTGCTTGGAGAACTGGATATCTAGAATCAAAAGAATGAAAGAGGTTCCCTATCTCAGTCCCTATATAATAATAACTCAAAATGGATTAAAGACCTAAATATAAAAGTCAGGACCATAAAACTACTGGAATAAAATGTTGAGGAACCTCTTAAAGACATTGTGGTAGGTGTAATTTCTCGGACTTTACACTGAAAGCACATGAAACAACAACAAAAAATAGATAAATGGAATCTCCTCACAATTAAACACTTTTACAACTTACAGGACTTTGTCAAAAGGGTGAAAAGGCAGCTGACTTAATGGGAGAAATTATGTGGAAATCACATGTTCAATAAGGGTTAATATCCATGATATATAAAGAGATGTTCCAGCTCAACAATAAAAAGATAAATGACCTGATAAAAAAGGGCAAAACACTTTAACAGACATTTGTCCAAAGAAGAAATACAAATAGTAAAAAAAAAAAAAAAAAAGAAAAAGAAAAAATGTTCATCTCTAATGATTAGGGAAATGCAAGTAAAAAATACAATGAGATATCATTTCACATCTATCAGAATGGCCACTATTAAAAAGAGAGAGACAAGGCTCAGCTCTCTTACAAAAATAAAGGAGAAAGAGCCAAAAGCTGCCTGAGGGACCTGCTTTGGGCATCAGCAGAGCAGGACAGTGCTTCACAACTCCCATTAGGTTGAGGGGCAGAGAGATGAAGAAACTGAAACAAGAAATTGTGAGTTACTAAACCTCCAAGCCGCTAGGATATTAGGCAGGGCTCGTTGCAGGTGACTGAGGGGAGTAGATGTCTTTCTCCCTGTCAGCTATTACAAAGGAAAAGGGATGGAGACTCAAGGGTTTTTCTTCCATGAATTTGGCCAGTGGAACCAGCTTTGAATCTCAGCTCCAACCAGACAAAAACAAAGAAAAAGAGAGAGACATACCTCTCTGTGGAAAGGTGTGTCAACAAGTGCCATGTGCTGGCCAGTCATGAAATTGCATGGACAAAAACTGATTTTAGGTTTGTTTTCTTTTTTTAACCCTAATCTTGGGAGAAAATTTTGTCCCATTAGTGAGATCCTGACATGATTTTGATCATTTAACTGGGAAATTTTAAAGACTTTGAATAAGTTGAACCAAATAAAAGAGAAGAGCTGTGAAAAAATACTAAAACTTGTCAAGATAGAGAAGTTGATCATCAGAGTAAATTCACCAACATATTCAGATACCTAGACATTAGCAAAAAATTATAAGCCATAGTAGGAAACAGGAAGAGTTGGCTCAGTCAAAGGAATAAACCAAATATCCTGAAGAGATACAGGATTTAAGACAATTAATCAGTGGTAATCACGCAACTCATTAAAATAAGGTTAAAGAATTGAAAGAAAATATGACTAAAGAAGTAAAGGATATTAAGAAGACACTGAGTAAGCATAAAGAACAATTTGAAATTCTGTGAAGAAAAGCAACAGAACTGATGGGAGTGAAAGACATGATGGTTGAAATTAAAAATACATTAGAGGGAAGTGGATTTGGCCCAATGGATAGGGCATCTGCCTACCACATGGAGGTCCAAGGTTCAAACCCAGGGCCTCCTGACCCATGTGATGAGCTGGCCCATGCGCAGTGCTGATACACACAAGGAGTGCCTTGTCATGCAGGGGTGTCCCCCATGTAGGGGAACCCCATGAAAAGGAGTGCACCCCATAAGGAGAGCCACCCAGTGTGGAAAAAGTGCAACCTGCCCAGGAATGGTGCTGCACACATGGAGAGCTGATGCAGCAAGATAATGCAACAAAATGAGACACAGATTCTGGGTACCTCTGACAAGAATGCAAGTGGGCATAGAAGAATGCACAGTGAATGGACACAGAGAGCAGACAACTGGGGGGGGCATGGAAGGGGAGAGAAATAAATAAAAATTAAATCTTAAAAAATACATTAGAGGGGAGAGGATGTGGCTTAAGTGATTGGGCTCCCTTCTACCATATGGCAGGTCCTGGGTTCATTTCCTGGAGCCTCCTGGTGAATGTGAGTTGGCCTGTGTGGCAAGCTGGCCCATATGGTGAGCTGGCCCATGTGGCAAGCTGTCACAACAAAAGAAACAAAGAGGAGAGACAATGAGAGACACAAAAAATCATGGAGCTGAGGTGGCTTAAGCAATTGGTTGCCTCTCTCCCACACTGGAAGTCCCAGGATCAGTTCCCAATGCCTCCTAAAGAGAAGATGAGAAGACAAGCAGACACAGAAAGCACACATTGAATGGTCACAGAGAGCAGTGAGCACAAAAACATCAAGGGGAGGAATAAATAAAATAAATCTTAAAAAATACATTAGAGGCACATAAGAGCAGATTTGAATTGCTCAAAGACAAAGTTAATTATTTCAAAGACAACATCTGAACTGGAAAATCGACAGGAGAACAGAATGAGAAGAGAATGGCAAAAATGGAACAGGCTCTCAGGGAATTAAATAACAATGAGAAACACAAAAACATGTGCATTATCAGTGTTTCAGAAGGAGAAAATGGAAAAGGAGCAGAAAGAATATTTGAGGAAACAATGACTGAAAACTTCCCTTACCTTATGAAAGACATAAATACAATATCCAAGGACAACACACCCCAAACAGAATCAACCCAAAAAGACCTACCCTGAGATACCTACTATACAGAATGACAAATATCAGAGATGAAGAGAAGATTCTGAAAGTAGCAAGAAAATAGAAAAGCATCTTATCATGCATAAACCTGATAAGATTGTGTTGACACCTCATTAGAAACCATGAAGGTGAGAAGAAAGTGTTATGATGTGTTTAAGGTATTGAAAGAGAAAAACTACCAGCTAAAAATTCTGTAGGAGGTATAGACTCATCCCTGCACATTCTAATGCTGTGGTCAAATAAAAGCCTTAATCTTGATTTTTAAAAAAGATTTATTTATTTATTTCTCTCCCCCCCACCCCCACCCTGGTTGTCTGTTCTCTGTGTCTATTTGCTCATCTTCTTCTCTGTCCTCTTCTGTTGTCAGTGGCATGGGAATCTGTGTTTCTTTTTGTTGTGTCATCTTGTTGTATCAGCTCTCCATGTGTGTGGCACTATTCCTGGGCAGGCTGCACTTTCTTTCACACTGGACAGCTCTCCTTACAGGGCGCAGTCCTTGCATGTGGGGCTCCCCTATGTGGGGGACACCCCTGCGTGGCACAGCACTCCTTGCATGCATCAGCACTGCACATGGGCCAGCTCCACACAGGTCAAGGAGGCTCAGGGTTTGAACCGCGGACCTCCCATGTGGTAGACGGATGCTCTAAACACTGGACCAAGTCCGCCGCCCTTAATCTTGATTTAATAAAGTAAAAGTGAAACCTCTGAATCTAATACAATCTAATGTGCAAAGAAGAACAGACCAGTTTACAAACACAATCCAGTATCTATTTTTGGAATTCATAAACAATGCCAAAATTCCACACTCCACCCTCTGAATTCCAGAAAGACATTACCCAAAAAAAACTTAAATCAGCAACAATGCTAAGTACAAAAATCACATTACAAGCAGTTTAAATAAATATCTTGGGGAAAAGTTCTATCTGGCTGTAGACTCCTGAAATTTACAAAATAATTTGTATACTTTGAATATACAAAGGAACATATGAAGGATGAATATTTGCCTTACCATAAGGAGAAATTGGGAGGGAAACATAAGTCATGAGTTCCCTATGGTTCTGTAACCCTGGAGGGCATAATCCATTAGATTTCAAAGTCTGAGAGTCATTCTTAAAATGATTGTTTCTTCTCCCTGGGGTCTCATTGGGGCCCATCCTTTCCACAGGCTTGCCCAACAGCCATTTTCTTGGTTCCACCCTCATCAAGCATCTGGGTGGTGACCAAGCCCTAGACCTCATCCTCCAAAAATGATGGGGTGATGGCCAAATTTTACCCAATCTTTGGGGTAGATTCTCAACCCCCTTAGTACAGGGATAGGGAAGAAACATTTTCCCTAATCTGGCCTATAGGCCCAACCCACACAGAGCAATGAGTTGATGACCTGGTCTTCCATAATTGATGGAGGGCAGATCCACCCTACTTAGACGTATGGGGTGTCAACCTTACTTTCCCCAACTCTTGGGGAATGTGCTACAGCCTCTCTGTAGCCTGGGATGGCAAAACTTTCCCTGAACATTGGGCTGGTACATCCACCCTCTTCAACTGCAGGGTCAAACTCACTCTGTCTGTACAGATGGGTGGGTTTCCTCTCTTGGCTCAAGGAGATGTCTTAATTCCAGATCTCAGCTTCCATGGTATTCTTCTTAAAGCTGTTTTCCATTCCGTATTTCCTATCAATGTCCCTTTTAGTCCAGGCTGACAGTGATTTTGTTCATACAGCTCTCTCAAAAAGCTTGTTGGTTTAGCATGCAAGAAGCAGGGGTCTACACCATCACACAATAAGACTTTCCACAAGTCTTTCTTGGTTAACTGCATTTCCAATCCTGATTTACAATTTCCATGCTTAGTCAATTCCTAATATGGGGCACTATTGTCTGGGGACTTGATTTCCAGATGATTGGAATTTCCAGAATGAGTTTCTGGTTTCTTCGTGCCCAACAATTCAGCTCTCCACTTATCTCTCTCATCTAGCATTTTACTATAAGCTGCAAGGAGAAGTAAAGCTGCATTCTCCAAGTTTACTTTTGAACCTTCTTCAGCTAAAAGTCCAGTTTTGCCATTTTCAAATTCTGCCTTCCATAAAACACCAGGAGTTAATTTTGCTAAGTTCTCTCCAACTTTAAAATATGGACCACCTTTCTCCCAGTTTCCAAGAATAGTTTCCTCATTTACTTCTCAGGCCTCATTAAAGGTCCCTTTAGCATCCATATTCCTATTAAAAGTCTCTTCAAAGCCCTCTCAGCCTTTTCTATCAAGCATCTCACAATTATTTCCTTCTATGGCCTTATAATAAGTCTCTTTAGCATCTATATTCCTACCAACAGTCTCTTCAAAGCTTTCTAGGCCTTTTCCATCAAGCATCTCACAATTCCTCCAAAAAAATCCCCTATCCATTTATAAAACCATCCCAGCCTTTTGTTAATTGTAAAAGCACCACTCCACTTTTAGTACCAAATACTGTATTAGATTGCCAAAAGGCTGTTTATGCAAAGTACCAGACATCTGTTGACTTTTACAAAGGATATTTATTTTGGGTAAAAGCTTATAGTTATAAGGCCTAAACCAGAGATTCTTAACCTTTTTGTTCCACAGGCCCCTTTGCTAGTCAGGTGAAAACAACAGCCCCCTTACTAAGTCAACATTATGTTGTGTAATATTCAATAAATATATCACACCCACACCAAAATGCCCTTACAAATATAATGTTTTATTGAATTTCAATTCAAGCTCATGGACCCTATGTTAAGAACCCCTGCCCTAAACTTTGCATCTTAAGGTTGCTTTCTCACCAACATTAGCTGCCATGTCACTAATCTCTCTGAGGGTTCAGCCTTCCCTTAGGGCTTCTGTCTCAGCTGCAGACAGGCATAGGGCTTGTCTCTCAGGGCTTCCTCACCTGGAAGAGGGCTCGTTTCTTTCCAGGCCTTCTATATCTGTCTTAGTTATTTTGGTCTCTTCCCAACATCAGCTTTAAGCTATCAGGCACATGGCTCATCTCTCCCCAGGGCCTCAGGATAAAAACATAAAAGAGTTCTCGCTCTTCTTCTGTGTCTTCTTGGGTGTCCATTTATACCAGCCAGCCAAGGGGGCAGGGACTCAACCTGAGTTATGCCATACTGACAGCCCAATCTGAAACCCTAAATTGATTTTATCAAATAAACTTAATCAGAGTCCCCTCACTGAATTTAAAATATTCAAAGATAAACTTTCTCTCTTGGGGATTCGCCAATAATTTCAAACTGACATAGAGAGGATGTGAAAGAGAGGGAACACTCATCCACTGCTGATGGGACTATAGAATGGAGCAGCCATTGCGGAAGACAGTTTGATGGTTCCTCAGGAAGCTAACTATATAATGGCCATATGATCCAGCAATCCCACTACTGTACACCTAGAAAGTAGGGACATGAACAGATATATGCACATCAATGTCTATAGTTGCATTATTCACTATTGCCAAAAGTTGGAAGTAACCCAAGTGTCCATCAGTAAATGAGTGGATAAGCAAATTGTGGTATGTATATACCCACACAGTAAACAAGAAAATATTAAACTCCCATCATGGGGAGTCTTTCTATAATTTCAGTTAGAGGGGCAAGAAACTCATGAGACCGTAGGCAGTGCCTAATTTTTTTAAAAGACCAATATGTCAAGCCCTCAATTTTAATGCATGTAACTATGAACCTTAATTCTTCAATAATTGAAACAGTGGTTACCAAAGGTTCCAAAGGGAAGGGGAGGGAATAAAAGAATAGATGGAATATAGGGAATTTTTAGGGAATTAGGATTGTTTTGTTTGATCTTGCAATGACAGATAAGTCACTTTAAATTTTGGCAACACCTATAAATGTGTAAAGTGCAAAATGTAATCCATAATGTTAACCATTGACCATTGTTAGTAGTAGTGCTTCAAATATTTGTTCATCATTTGTAACAAATGTACCATCCTCATGTAAGATGCTATCAAAAGAGAAAACTGTGAGAAGGGGAGAAGTGGGACATAGGGAAATCCCCTATATTTTCTTTTTTATTTTAAATTTATTTATTTATTTATTTATTTCTCTCCATTCATCCTACCCCAGTTGTCTGTTCTCTGTGTCTTTTTGCTGCATGTTCTTCTTTCATCTGCTTCATTTGTTGTCAGCAGCACAGGAATCTGTGTTTCTTTTTGTTGCATTGTCTTGTTGTGTCAGCTCTCCGTGTGTGCAGCACCATTCCTGGGCAGGCTGCACTTTCTTTCACACTGGGCAACTCTCCTTCCGGGGTGCACTCCTTGTGTGTGAGGCTCCCCTATGCGGGGACATCCCTGTGTGGCAGAGCACTCCTTGTGTGCATCAGCACTGAATGTGGGTCAGCTTCACATGGGTCAAGGAGGCCCAGGGTTTGAACCATGGACTTCCCATGTGGTAGATGGATTCCATAACCACTGGGCCAAGTCCACTTCCCCCCTATATTTTCTATGTGATTTTTCTGTAACCTAATGCTTCTTTGAAAATAAAGTGAAAAAAAAAAAAAAACCACTGGGGGAACATACATAAGAAATTGCTACTATACATAAAAGATAAGATATCTTATGGTGGTGAAAGACACAATCAAAATAATTTTTAATTTTTAATTAATAAAATTGTATATTTGGTAATTTATTTGTTTTAAATCATTTTATTCTAGTTTTACATAATTCATTTAATTTTGGCTTTGTTCTGTGGGAGGTTTTGGATCACAGAAGGATTGCAACTGTGGAAAGGAAGGATCATTATTGCAGGGGGTTGGTGATTGGGGATGTGTGGAGAGGGATGCACCTGGGGCATACCTTTACTGAATTTCAATATGCACAAGTGGTCATGGGGTGCTGTCTCAGTGGGTGGAGACCCACAGAATAAACAAAGAATATTGAATTCACATCCTGGAAAGTCCTGCTACATTCTCTAATAGAGCAGCAAGAAACCTTAGAGAACCAAGTCTAAACTATAGTGTAAACGATTTACCATGGCTAAAGCAATGTTTCAGTATGTGTGCATCAATTGTAAACATAATGTGCCACAATAATGAAAGATGTTAATGGGGGAAATTGTGGCAGGCGATGGAGGTGGGGTATTTGGGAATACCCCTATATTTTTGATGTTTCATTTATGGAATCTAAAGTTTATTTAACAAAATTCAAAAAAGAAGAACACACACACACAAAATCCTGTACAGAAATGTTTAAGCAGCTTTTTTCTTGGCTATGAAAAACCTGAAAAAAATTAAAATTGTTCATCAAAAAGTGAAAAAAAAAGAGGACAAAGAGGAAGTGGGGCAAGATGGTGTCTGAGTGAGTGCACTTTATAATCTCTCTTGAAAAGAAGTGGCTGAGTAGGGTTGGAGTCCTGTTGGACCAGGCTGTTTTGGGTGCTTGCAGGGCAGGAGGTGTCTAGACATTGATTTAGTGGGACGGTGACAGAGGAGATTTTTGCAAGAGGTAGAATTTTGGGTCTCTTTCACGGAGGTCAGGATTGTGGCAGGACCATTCCCCCTGGTGCTGGTGGCCCAGCAGCAGTAATTCCTGAAGGATTCACTGTGCTGGGGAGTTCCCAAGCCCTGAGTGGGCTGTTTCAGGGACTTGCAGGGCAGGAAGTGTCTGGAAGTCGATTTGGTGAGACAGTGACAGAGGAGATTCTTGCAAGAGGTGGAACTTTTGGTTTCTGACACGGAGGTCAGAAGTTCTAGGTGGAAACCCTCCCCCTAGGGCTGGCGGCCCATCCACAGTGGTCCCTGAAATTGTTGTTGTGCTGCGATTCTCCCAAACCCTGAGCGGGCTGTTTCGGGGGCTTGCAGGGCAGGAGGTGTCTCGATGTCAATTTGGTGAGACAGTGACAGAAGAGATTATTGTAAGAGGTAGAATTTTGGGTTTCTGATATGGAGGTCAGAGGTTGTGGGCAGAACCCCTCCCCCTAGGGCTGGCACCCAGCTGCAGTGATCCCTGAAGGCTGTGTTGTGCTGCAGTGCTCCCAAGCCCCCTGTTAACTGGATGCGTGGTTCCTAGGTCTGTGTCCCCTAAACCCTGGAGGCCCACACTCCAGAGACTCACACACTTTGAGTCTGCAATATCACAGACTTCCCATTTGTGAATCCACCACACCCTGAGGTCCATCTGAGGTCCTTGATTACCCTAGCCTTTGGCGTTTGTGTTTATTTTTTCTCTCTCTCTCCTCAAACTTGGAGGAATGTACCAGCTGCCTTGGGAAGAGCCTAGGAAGAAAGGAGATGTGAATCTGTTGAGAAAACCCAATTTACCTAGATGTCCTGGGATAGGAAACTTATTCTGGGAGAAGGTGGAGTCAGAAAATCAATTAGACCTCTCCTAGCACACCTAATGGGGAGGGACTGTAGGAAGTGCTATCCAAGCTTCCAGGAGCATATTTGGGGTTTCTGGTGAGGTGTAGGTGATCTCATGCTGGAAATAAAGAGCCATAGTCTTCTGTGTTGAGTTGGTTAAACAAGGACCTACTTGAATCTCCTACCTGACCTCTCAGGCAGCTTTCCTGCTGCCCTGAGAGAGAGAGAAGTGAGGAAAGGAGAAAGGGGGAAGGTCAGATCCCTAAGTGTAGTATTTAACTGCAAAGAGGATTCCTAGCTTAAAACTTGGTTCTTTTTTGTCATGGTTGTTAATATTGCATTGTCTCCTGGTCTTTTCTCCCATTTTATCCCTCAAGGTACTTTTTCATTTATTTAGTTTTTTTCTTCTTTTTCTTTTTCTTGCTTGTTTCCCCCTCTTTTCTTTGCCCCCCTTTTCTCTTCTCTTTTTTTCTTTTCTCTCTTTTTCTTCTTTTTTAATTTAATTTTATTTATACAATAGGTGCAGCAGGGAGCACTTCACACTTGCTGTGTTTCCTCATCCTCCATTTCCTCTTTTCTGTGTGTATTGATTTTGGCCACCTACACTATCCCCTTTCCCCCACATCTTTCTATCTTCCATCATCTACTGTTTCTCTTACATTCCACCTCCCTTTCTTTGGCCCTCAAATTGTCTGACTTTTTATTCCTAAGACCTTTGTTCTGTTTTCTGTCTTTTATCCACTCTTGATATTATTGTCTTTCTTTTCTCTTTCCCTCTCTCATGAAAACACTGGCTTTTTAATTCATTCTATATTCCTCCCCATATTCAGTTGACTGTCTCATTATAGGTACTCTACTAACTGCAATAACTCTACACAACTTACATGAGTCTAATATCCATTCTCCCATATCTCACATTGTTGCTGTGTTAACATTTATTAACAATACTACTTTATACATTTTCTATTCTTACTCATTTTACTTCCCCTGGCTCTAATATTGTCCTTCAAAGTGAACTTAGCCAGCAACAAGAAAATAGAGAAAGAAGAACAAAGTGACAAAAAGAAGACATAACACTTATGTGCATGAACAACTAATTAATCCCCAAGACTAGACAAAGAAGCTAAGGAACTGATTAAACCCGTCAAGATAAAATGATGACCAGACAGCAAAAAAAAAAAAACAACAACAAAAAACTACAAACCAAACCAATAATCAAAAAACATGGCTGAATCCAATGAACAAACTAAAAACCAGGAAGGGGAGCAGAACATCAGACAAGTAATTAAAGATCTCAAAACATATATTAGAGACCAACTTAATAAAGTAAAGGAAGAGATTAACAATATGAAGAAAACACTTGGAGAGGAAATTGCAGACATAAGCAAAAAGATAACAGATATGGTGGTGATGAACACCACAGTTCAAGAAATCAAAAACACACTCTTAGCAAATAGCAGCAGATTAGAAGAGGCAGAGGAGAGAATTAGTGATGTGGAAGACAGTATATCTGAAATCAAACAGATAGTAGAACTACTCGATAAAAAGATAGAAAAAATCCAGCTAGGACTTAAGGACCTGAATGACAATGCAAAATGCACAAACATACATATTATAGGCATCCCAGAAGAAGAGAAGGGAAAGGGGACAGAGAGGGTGCTAGAGGAAATAATGGCTGAAAACTTCCCAAATCTACTGAGAGAGATGGATGTACATGTCCAGGAAGCACAATGCACCCCAAACACCAAAAATCCCAACAGGCCGACCCCAAGACATATACTTGTCAAATTATCCAATGCTCAAGACAAAGAGAAAAGAGAACCATCACATACAAGGGAGGCTCCATAAGATTAAGTGCTGATTTCTCATCTAAAACTATGGAGGCAAGAAGGCAGTGGTATGATATAGTCAAGGTACTAAAAGAAAAAAATTTCCAATCAAGAATACACTACCCAGCTAAGCTAGCATTCAACTATGATAGAGAGTTCAAAATATTCACAGATTAAAAAAAAAAATATTCACAGATAAACAGAAATTAAAAGAGTATGCTAACAAGAACCCTGCCCTTCAAGAAATACTAAAGGGAGTTCTACAGGAAGAAAGAAAAAAGCAGGAGAGTCAGAGTTGGAGGAGAGTGTAAGAGCAACAAAAAAGACAAAAAGAGAAGGAAAAAAGCAAACAAAATATGAAAAACACAAGTCCAAACAAAATATGGCTAACATAAATAATTCCTTGAAAGTAATAACACTGAATATCAATGGGTTAAACTTACCTGTCAAAAGATTCAGACTGGGAGATTGGATAAGGAAATATGATCTATCTATATGCTGTCTACAAGAAACACATCTTAGACCCAGGGATGCATGGCGGTTGAAAGTGAATGGCTGGAAAACAATCTTACAAGCAAGCAATAACCAAACAGGCTAGGAGTAGCTATATTAATATCAGACAAAATAGACTTTAAATGTGAAACAATTGTGAGAGACAAAGAATGATACTACATATTAGTGAAAGGGATAATCTTTCAAGAAGAATGAACAACCATAAATATTTATGCTTCTAACAAGGGTGCCTCCAAATACATGAGGCAAACGCTGGAAAAACAAAGTGAAAGAATAGATGCTGCTACAAGAATAGTGGGAGACTTTAGTACACCACTATCAACTTTGGACAGAATATCTCAAAAGAGAATCAATAAAGAAATAAAAACTTTGGACAGTATATTAGAGGAGCTGGATCTAATAGACATATACAGATCATTACACCTGAATACAGCAGGATATACATTTTTCTCAAGTGCACATGGATCATTCTCCAAGATAGCCCATAAGGTAGGCCTCAAAGAAAGGCTCAATGAATTCAGAAAGATTGAAATCATACAAAATAATATCTCTGACCACAGTGGAGTGAAACTGGAAATCTGCAAGGGCCAGAGGACCAGATTTGACACCAAAATATGGAAATTAAACAGGACACTTTAGAAAAACAGTGGGTCAAATAGGAAATCTCAAAAGAAATTAATAGCTACCTTGAAACTAATGAAAATAATAACACAACATACCAAAACTTATGGGATGCAACAAAAGCAGTACTGAGAGGGAAATTTATAGCCATAATTCATACATCAAAAAAGAAGAAAGAGCAAAAATTGAAGAACTAACTGCACATTTGGAGGAATTAGTAAAAAAACAACAAAGTAACCCCACAGGAAGAAGAAAGGAAGAAATAACAAAGATCAGAGCAGAACTAAATGAAATAGAAAATAAGAAAGCACTTGAAAAGATAAAACCAAGAGCTGGTTCTTTGAGAAGATCAATTAAATTGACAAACCCTTAGCTAGACTAACAAAGAAAAAAAGAGAGAAGATGCAAACAAGGAAAATAAGAAATGAGAAAGTGGATATCACCACTGACCCCACAGAAATAAAGAATATCATAAAAGGATACTATGAAAAATTATATTCCAACAAAAATGAAAATTCAGAGGATGGACAAATTCCTATAAACACATAAGCAGCCCATATTGATGAAAGAAGAAATTGGTGTTCTCAATAAACCAATCACAAGTAAAGAGATAGAATCAGTCATTAAAACCTCCCAAATAAGAAGAGTCCAGGGCCAGATGGCTTCACAGGTGAATTCTACAAAACATTCCAAAAGAAATAACACCAATCCTGCTGAACCTCTTCTAAAAAATCAAAACAGAAGGCACATTGCCTAATTCATTCCATGATGCCAACATTACCCCAGTACCAAAGCCAAACAGACACTACAAGAAATGAAAATTACAGACCAATTTCTCTAATGAACCTAGATGCAAAAATCCTCAACAAAACACTTGCTAACTGTATTCAACAACACATTAAACGAATTATGCACCATGACCAAGTGGGATTCATTCTGGGTATGCAAGGATGGTTCAACATAAGAAAATCAATCAATGTAATACACCATATAAACAGATTGAAGGAAAAAAATCACATGATTCATTCTATATTTATGCAGAAAAAGCATTTCATAAAATACAGCACCCTTTCTTGATAAAAACACTGCAAAAGATCAGAATAGAAAGCAAATTTCTGAACATGGTAAAGAGTATATATGAAGAACCCACATCCAACATCATTTACAATGGTGAAATCCTAAAATCTTTCCCTCTAAGATCAGGAACAAGACAAGGATGCCCACTATCACCTCTTATATTTCACGTTGTCTTAGAAGTACTTGCGTGAGCACTGAGGCAAGAACCAGATATAAAAGGCATTCAAATTGGAAAGGAAAAAGTCAAAATTTCATTATTTGCAGATGACATGATCCTATACATAGAAAACCCTGAGAGGTCTACAACAAAGCTTCTAGAACTCATAAATGAGTTTAGTAAAGTCGCAGGTTATAAGATCAATGCACAAAAATCAGTAGCATTTCTGTACACCAATAATGAGCAAGCTCAGGAGGAAATCAAGAAACAAATACCATTTACAATAGTCAATGAAAAAATCAAATACCTAGGAATAAATTTAACTAAAAGTGTAAAAAACTTATACACAGAGAACTACACAACACTGTTTAAGGAAATCAAAGAAGACCTAAATAAATGGAAGGATATTCTTCCCTGTCCATGGATAGGAAGTCTAAACATCATTAAGATGTCTACCATACCCAAACTGATGGACAGATTTAATGCAATCCCAATAAAAATCATCAGAGCATTTTTTACTGAATTGGAAAAACTTACCAAGAAATTTACTTGGAAGGGTAAGAGACCCTAAATAGCCAAAGACATATTGAAAAAGAAAAAAAGAAATAGGAGGAATCACACTATCTGACTTTAAAACATAGTACAAAGCTACAGTGGTCAAAACTTCATGGTATATGCACAAGGATAGACCTCCTCACCAATGGAACTAAATTGAGAATTCTGATATAGATCATCACATATACAATCATCTGATATCCAACAAGGCCACCAAGCCCATTCAACTGGGAGATAATGGTCTCTTCAACAAATGGTGCTTGGAGAACTGGAAAACGATATCCAAAGAATGAGAGTGAAAAAACACTTCACAATTTTTAAAAAAATTCCTCAAGGTTGATCAAAGATCTAAATATAAGAACCAAAACCCTAAAGACCTTGGAAGATAATGTAGGGAAGCATCTTCCAGATCCTGTAATAAGAAATGGTTTCATGAACCTAACACCCAGAGCATGAGCAGCAAAAGAAAAAATAGGTAAATGGGACCTCCTCAAAACTAAAAAAAAAAAATTCACCTCAAAGGAGTGTTTCAAGTGAAACGGCAGCCTACTCAATGAGAGAAAATACTTGGTAACCATATATGTGATAGGGGCCTAATATCCAGCATATATAAAGAAATTCTACACATTGAAAATCAAAAGACAAATAACCCATCTAAAAAATGAGCAAGTGATTTGAACAGATACTTCTCCAAAGAAGAAATACAAATGGCTAAAAAGCACATGAAAAGATGCTCAACATCACTAGCTATTAGGGAAGTGCAAATCAAAACTACAGCGAGCTTCAGAGGTAATCACCGGACATTGTAAATCCTCACAGGGCCTACTTGATGGAATAGAGGAGAGTATGGGCCATGATGTGAACCAATGTATATGAGGTGCAGAGGTGCCCAAAGATGTACTTACCAAATCCAATGGATGTGTCATGATGATGGGAACGAGTGTTGTTGGGGGGGGGAGAGGGGGGGTGGGGGGGTGGGGTTGAATGGGACCTCACATATATATTTTTAATGTAATATTATTACAAAGTCAATAAAAAATAAAAAAATTAAAAAAAAAAAAAAAAAAAAAAAAAAACTACAGCGAGCTATTATCTTACATGCATTAGACTGGCAGCTATTAAAAATCAGAGGACCATGAGTGTTGGAGAGGATGTGGAGGAATGAGAACCCTCATATACTGCTGGTGGGAATGTAGAATGGTGCATCCATTGTGGAATACAGTATGGTGATGACTTAGAAAACTAACTGTAGAACTGCCACATGATCCAGCAATTCCACTGCTGGGTATATATCCAGAAAAATTGAAAGCAAGGACATGAATAGATATCTGCATGCCAATGTTCATAGCAGCAGTATTCACTATTGCCAAAAGTTGGAATCAACCCAAATGCCCTTTATGCACAATGTAAAAACAAATTGTGGTATATATACATATATATATGTATATATACTATGGAATATTATTCAGCTGTAAGAAGGAATACATTATTAACATACGAGATAACATGGATGAATCTTGAGGACCTTATGTTAAGTGAAACAACACAGGTACTGAAGAACAAATATTACATGACATCACTGATATGAATTAATCAAGTTGAACATACACACAGAGCTTTGATAGGTCTGGAAGATAGGTTTAGAGGAAATAGAAAGGGAGAAGAAGTTTGTGAGTCAACCCCCATGTGGGTCAAATCTATGATAAGGTGGGAGATTGCAGTTGTGCCATGGAGGGGCATGACAATGGTGCAGTGATATTATTGGGTTAGGTGTTGCCGGTATGTCAGGGTGGCAGGGTGGGGAGAGTGGGTTGGACTGTCCATGGAACCAGAGTGAAGGCTGGGGAGG
Organism: Dasypus novemcinctus; assembly: GCF_030445035.2. NCBI lineage: Eukaryota > Metazoa > Chordata > Mammalia > Cingulata > Dasypodidae > Dasypus > Dasypus novemcinctus. Next base: position 7,465,935 of record NC_080686.1, on the reverse strand, counting down.
GAGCAAGTGAACACTGCAGGTTGGAGGGTACATGGTTGAAACTACAATGTTTGGCAATAGGGCAAAGGAGGGTTTCTGGTTTAGGGCATTTGGGACAGGGTGTACCTGGTGAAGGCTTCCAGAGAGTGTTGTGAGTGTTCATCTTGACCTAGTGTGTTATATCAATGAGTGGAAACTCACATAATAGAAGGAAATTGTTGATGTTCTCAAATAGAGGGTCAGGAGTCTCTCAGGAGCATGTACGGTGCACCATAAGTGAGGACAGGACAGCGTGTCGAGCCCTGAGTGTTGTTGCAGGTAGCTATGAATCTTGTCCTTCAAGGAGTGAAACCTGGTGGCTGTCATGGGAGGGGGAAGGAGGAATATAATAGAAGGAACAGGTGACATTTTGCCGTTGATGGAAGTGTTCCACATGATCTTGCAATGATGGATACGGGCCATGTTAAATTTCATCACAATTTATAAAAGTGTGTGGTCCAAAAATGTACACCATAATGTAATCCATTGACCATGATTGGTAGGTATGTTTCAATATTTGTACATCAGTTGTAACAAGTGTACTTTACACATGTACAATGATATTAATAGGGGAAGGGGGAAAAAGGGAGGATGTTGGGTATTTGTGAGTCCCCTATACTATGTATGTGAATTTGCTGTAACCTAAAACTTCTTTGAAGACAGAATGTAAAAAGTAAGTCACAGGGAATAAATGGAAGAAAATGTCACAAAATTTTTAAAAAATAAGTTTTTCATTATTTTTATTATCCCAATTTTTTATTTTTCAATTTTTAAAATTTTTGTAATTTATTTCTTATTTTTAAAACTATCATTATTATTTCCTTTATTAATTATATTTGGTTATTTTATTGGCTCATTTTTGAACAAGTTTTAGATCACAGAAGCATTACAGTTATGGCAAGGGAGGATCACTTGTGCAGGGGGTCAGTAATGGAAGATACAAAGGAGGAGGTTCACCAGGGCATACATATAAGTCATATAAATGCATCCAAAAGTTCATGGGGCATTGTCATGGTGAGTGGAGATTCACATAACTGAAAGAATATTGAACTCCCATCCTGGGAAACTCTGCCACATTCTCTAATGGAACAACAAGAATACTCCAAGTACAGAGGCAATGGCTAGTGAAGAAGGATGGTCCATTGATGGGCCCTTGATATTGATGACTGTACTTATGAACCTTTACTCTTGAAATTGAAACTTAGCCTAGTATTATAGGGTGCCGAAGAGTTACCTCCTTAGCACCTCCTTGTTGCTCAAATGTGGTCTCTTTCTAATCCAAACTCAGCACATAAATGTAATAACCTCCCCCTCCCCCTGCATGGAACATAACCTCCAGGGATGAGCATCCCTGGCACCAAGGGATTACTACTAAGCAACAATTAGCAATGCAACTGGAAAAAGACCTTGAATAAAGAGGAAAAAGGTAAAGACAAATCAGTTTATATGACTAAGAGACTTCAGAGTGAGTAGGGAGTTCATTCCAGAGGTTAAGCTTAAGCATGTCTCAGCAGGATCTCACTGACTGCCAAATTAGATAGTATACTAACTAGTGGGACTCCTGAGGGCTCTGGAGACACCAAGGCACTATGGTCAGGGCAGATACTTCAAGAGTTTGGTACCTTGCCAGTGGGCCCTACTTTGTAGTTTGTGTTCCTGAGTGGGACAGAAGTGAACTCAGTTGTGGTTTCCATATACATAGTTTCTCCATCCCTTCTATTTGAACCTATAGTTGGTGCCGGATTTGGTAGGCATACATTCAAGAGGATTGAATCTTTGGTCTGTCCATGTGCAACCTGGGCCCTGAGCCTCAAAGGAGTTGCCACACTTTCTCTCCAATTCATTGGAGTCACCCAGGACAACTAACAAAGAGGTGATGCCAGACAACCACGATTCTAAGGATCAGAGAGGGTCTGCAAATGCAAGCAAGAGAGTCCCTTCCATTGGCTGTATGGGATCAAAGCCAACTTTTAGAGATGGAGTGGGCATTACCATCCCAGAATCCTCAGCACTGGGGAATGAACTATGTACTAGAGTAGACTTACTGATATTCTACTATAGACGTATTGTGATTCTAGCAATAGAAGAAATTATATCATTGATGTGGAGGCATTCATGACTGAAGGTTCTGAGGGCAGGGAGAAGGAAATCATGTATAATACAGGGGAATTTTCAGGATTGGGAATTGTCCTGAATGACACGGCAATGATAGATACAGAACATTATATGTCTTTCTGTAACCTACAGAATTGTGTGGGAGAGAGTGTAACTACAATGTAAATTATAATCCATGCTCAGTGACAATGTTCCAAAATGTATTCAACAGTTGAATGATCATACCATACTAATGAAGGATGATGTTAATGTAAGAAAATGTGGGAGTTGTGGGGAGTGGGGCTTATGAGAATAATACCTATATTTTTATATAATACCTATGTAATCTAACTATCTTTAATAAAAATAAAATATATGTATTAAAAAAAGAGAGAGACTTGCCTGTCCAGAACCGGCCTGATAGCCAAAACAGATGTCCACTGGCAAACAATTTTAAAAGGCCAGATTTTTACTTAAAAAGATGGAGATGATGCAATGGGGAGAGCATTTCTTTGAGCGTTCAGACAGAGAGACCTGGAGTGCATCCCCAACCTTGGGGAGGCCCTCTTTGACACAGTCATGGAACTTTTTTTTCTTTTTTTTTTTTTTACATGGAAACCCTTCCCTCCAAGTCATGGGGCTTCTTGGCAAAACTCCTATTACCAGCAAGTTGAGGGCCAGGTGAGCTATTGGCAGGATGAGAGAGTATCTCTCATCAGTCACAGATCAGGCCCAGGCAAGGCACCCTATTGGGGCCCACACAGCCCCTTTCGTGAAGGACCCCCTCCTCCTTCTGCATATAAAAAGCCAGTCCCCCTGGGAATTGTGACTATTGAACAATTCTTATTAAAAAAAATGACCCCTACTGATGGACTCTTTTGTTCTTACCTTCTCTGCTATATATATATATATATATATGCTTTAACACATTTCCTGGAATAAACTGAAACCCTGACAATTGTATACTTAAAGCCATGCATGGTCCCCATCTGTCCTTTCTCCCATTCTGTGGATCAGTGGTCTCTTGCATCCTCAGGTCAAGAGTGTCCTCAGTCCCAGGCAGAGGCCAATCCAGGTTTCCTGTCATCTGCCCCAGCCATCTTCCTCCTGCAGTCCTCCCCAGTACTTTTTCAGCCAGAGTTAGATCCCAAGGCAGAGCTATATGGAAGGGCAGTTCCAGGATAAATCTCATCCCCAAATATGTTGCCAGCATGAACACTTTGCCTAAAATACCTATTGAATTTCAGCCCCAAAGTTGTCTGGCTTTTAATAGGTCTTTGTAAGCATGTTCAGATTCAAGGCCTCAGAAGACTCCCACTTTTGCAGGATAGAATGAACCAGTGATGAGATGGCACATGTAAGCAGGTACACAAGGGCCCTGGGGAAAAGGGGCCGAGCTGAGAAGGTAGAGACAGCAGGTGTCCCTCCCTGAGGCTTTCAGTTTAGAAACTACTTACCTGCAGACACCAGGCCTTGCTTGGTTATTCCATGGGAAGCTTTTGAGCTCAGATGGAAGGATGTAAGGGTGGTTCTTGGGTGTGGCTCTAACCAAATTCTGTTAGTTATCTGTGAATGATTTCCTGTGGGTGATTTGGGGCTTGATTCACCACTTAAGATGCAATCCCGTGCCTTTGGTCCCAAACCCACTAGCAGATTTTAACCACTTCTTTCAATTATATACATTCTGAAAGCTAGAAGCATCAGTGAAGATGGAGCATGGGATATCGCTGGAGGCTCCTCTCCACTCATAGGCTTATTTCAACTACCCACCCCCCAGGCAACAGGTTAAAAATTGCAGGGCCTCTGGGAAATTCCACAGTCTGGGGCAAATCCCATTCATTCCTCACTTTTCCTAGCCTAGAAAACACAGCTAAACCATCTGAGAATCACTGGCATGGAGGCAGTCATTTAACTTCTACTGAGATGAAAATTCTAGATCTCTGGAGACATCTGAATGGACATGGCAGAGCGAGGGAGGGCTCTGAGAGGGTGGGCCTCTGCAGAAGAAGTCCAGCAATGTGGAGAGGAGGGGCTACAGTGGAGCCTGGCGGGGAAGACAGAGCAGGGATAAAATGGGAACAGAGGGGTCTGGGCTCAGGGAGGATGCTCCTTGGCTCCTGCTCCTCCTTCCTGACTTACAACCACCTGGACCCACCTGAGGGTGCCACTGAGACCTGCTCTCTCTCCAAATCTGGGACAAAGATGCAGGTCTCTGCTCTCCTCCCACATCTACCTCTTTACCCTTGAGAAAGCTAAAGAAAAATCAGAGGAACACCAAGGAAAGCCCCCTTGGGACCAGAAAGGAAATACCACAATTCACATGCTCTGTGACCTTAGCAGAATGAACAGATGTAGATAATACTAAGGATTCTGGAGTTGTCAAAAAGAAAACGTGACCGCTAGATGGCAGGAACACACAATTTATTCATTAGGGGCACAGCCTGGTCAGGTTTGTAAGGGGGCTCCAGGCTGGAAACCTTTGTAAGGCCACAGGTGACAGGGAGCCCCCAGAAAGGGAAGCAGAGCAAGGGGTGTCCAGGCCTCGACTACCAATTGAAAGCCCATGTTGGGCCAGTTTCCTGGCTAAAAATTACCTATTCTGGGTTAATTTTAAGACAATTGGATGTGTAAGAATTTGAGTTTGGCTGCAGTCAAAAATCCTTAATTTCATTTCTTTATAGGTATTTTCTCAAGAGGCTTTTCTGTGAAAGGGATAGCTGACTTGTGCCAGCTTTGAGAATTTTAAAGCTACTATGTCTGAAATGACTCCTCAGTATTACAACAACAATGCTAAACCCCTCCGGCAAATGCATTTGTCCCTGTCCCTACATTGGATGAGGGCTGTCCAATGTGGAGGGATCCTTTCCACAGGAAGACTCTTCCTGGGGATGTATCCCCAAGGCCTGGTGCTCAGGATGACAGTGGTCCTAAAACACACCACTTGGACGGCTTTTCTTGGTAGGTAGATTTTTTTTATTAAGAGACAATTCTGCGAGTAGTGATGCCATTTATAATGGCTTCTAGTTTTTTTTTTTCCCTTTAAATCAACTGACTTCTTTAAATAAATACTCAGGGCAACACCTAAATCAGGGCAAAGACCCCTGGCTCTCTGGTGTCACTTCCGTGGTCTCCAGTCCACACCCCTGCCTCCTGCCTCAGATAGCTGATAAAGCTAGGCTAACTACAGGCCTGGGGCCTGTGATGGCCTGTGGATATATTTCCTTAAGAAACATTCACACACACATTGACTTCTACGTATTTATACATGGTATGCCTATACATATTAATTTAAAGTTCCAAAACATGGATTCTTTAATACCCTCTGTTCATTGTCAGTTGCTCTGACACAAAGGCACACTTTTATTTTAATGGAGACATGGCAATTTATGGTAACTCTTTTCCCCATTCCTCCCTGTCCTCTTTTTTATTCCCAACCCCACCATACCTCCCTGAGATCATGGCAAATTCTATTTTAAGTCTACAGAATCCTGCTCATTTGGTATTTTCCCCTGAGTAATTTATCCTTCTCTGAGTGCCCTATGAAGGGTTGGCAGGTCCCCATGTCTTCTGTGAGGTTTTATTTTTTCCCAGACCCTCAGATACTCAGTCCCACCTGTCCCAGCTCTGATCACACATTCCTTTAGGCATCCCTAATGATGTACAGATCCTGAGATAATAAGGATGATGGTAGAAACCCAAACTACTTTAAGTTGTTTTTAACTTTTGGTAGGTATTTATTTAGATGGATTTCTATGAATGGGAAAGCCAGTTATGGGGGTTTGGTATATTAGTGAAATAACTAACTGGTCTTACTGTATTCATAGAAGTAATAGGAGAATAGAGGAATTTCTGTGGCTGGGACAGCCATGTGAGTGGCTTTGAATTGTTTTTACTTAATAATAACTCTCTATTTAAATTATTCATAGTAATAATAAGAATATAAACAATACTCTGTTAATATCTTGTTTTTGCCCAGTCATTTAAAAATTTTGGTTAGGGTCAAAACCACTTTGAAATAATATTTTAAACAAAGAAATCCTTGTGATTGAAATATTTTACTTTTCTTTCTTTTTTTTTTTAAGGAAGTACTGGGGATTGAATCTGGGCCTCAGAGATGCAAAGCACGCACTCAACCACTGATCTACATGTGCTCCCCATTATTCTACTTTTTTAAACATTAAAATTACACAACCTTATTATTATTTTTTAAAGATACTTAGATTACACAAATGTTACATAAAAAATATAGGGGATTCCCATATGCCCCACTCCCCACACATCCACCATTTTCCCACATTAGCAACATCCTTCATTAGTGAGGTACACTCATTGCAGTTGATGAACACATTTTGGAGTACTGTCAATAATCATGGATTAAAGTTTACATTGTAATTTACAATCTCTCTCCCACCCATTTCTGTAGGTTATTGCAAGATATATAATGGCCTGTATTTGTCATTGTATTTTTATTCAGGACAATTCCCAAGTCCCAAAAATAACCCCATATTACATCTGTTTTTCCCTCTCCCTGCCCTCAGAACCTCCAATGACCATTGCCTCCACATGGATGATAAAATTTCTTCCATTGCTAGAAATCACAATAAGTATATAGTAGAATACCAGTAAGTCTACTTTAGTCCACAGTTCATTCCCCAATCCTGAGGATTCTGGGATGGTGATGTCCACTCTACCTCCAATTGAGAGGTGGCTGTGATCCCACAGGGCTAATGGTTGGAGCTCTCTTGTTTGAAGTTGTAGACTCTCTCAGTTTCTTGGTATGGTAGTTGTCCATCATCCACTCCTTGTTAGTTTTCCTGGGTGAGACCAGTGAACTGGAGAGTAGGTGTTGCAATTTCATTGAGATTCAGGGCTCAGCTAGCACATGGAGAGCCCAAAGATTTAAGTCTCTTGGACATACTCCTACCAAGTCTAGTACTAATTATAGGTTCAAATAGAAAGACAGAAAACCATGTGTAGAGAAACCACAACTGAATCCAACTATCACAATGGAGAACATAAATTTCAAAGTAAAGCCCACTGTCAAGACACCAAATTCTTGAGTTATCTGCCCTGACTATAGTGTCTGGATGTCTTCAGACCCCTCAGGAGTCCTGCTATTAGGGGTAGCATCTACTTTGGCAGTCAATGAGATCCTGTGGAGATGTGCATATGCATAAGCATAACCTCTGTAATGATCTCCCAACTCACTTTGAAGTCTCTTACCATATAAATTCATTTGTCTTTATCTGTTCCCCTTTTGGTCAGGAGTTTTTCCAGGTGCATTGCTAGTGGTGCTGGGAAGTAATCCCTCAGTGCCAGGGATGATCATCCCCAAAAGACATGTCCCATGATGAGGGGAATGTAATGTATTTAAATGATGAGTTTGGCTTAGAGAGAGGCCACATGTGAGCAACAAGGAGGCTCCCAGGAGGCAGCTGTTAGGCACTCTATAATACTAGGCTGAGTTTCAATTTCAAGAATAAAGGTTCATAAGCACAGTCATCAATATCAAGGGCCCTTCAATACATCATCCTCCTTCACTAGTCATTGCCCCTGTACTGGGGGGATTCTTGCTATTCCTTTAGAGAATGTGGTAAGGATCCTCAGGTTGAGAATTTGATATTCCTTCAGTTATTGTGTGAAATTCCACCCACTATGACAATGCCCCATTACATTTGAACATATTTATATGCCTTATTTATATGCCCAGGTGAGCTTCCTCCCATGTGTCCCCCATATTTGACCCCCCACAACAGGGATCTTCCCCTGCCACAGTTGTTACCTTTCTCTGATCCAAAACTTCTTGAAAAAATGAAGCCTATAAAACAGCCAAATGCAGTTAATAAGAAAATAAATAATAACAATAGCTTTAAAAATAATAAAATACATATATATATAAATTTGGGATAATGAAAAATAATGAAAAAATATTTAACTTTTTTTGACATTTGCCTCTCTTCATTGTAAGAATCTGTTGTCTTATATGTACAGTGACATTTTCTTCTCTTTATTCCCCCAGTGTCTTACTTTTTTCATTTTTGTCTTCAAAAAAATTTTAGGCTACAGAAAAGTCATAAACTAAATACCGGAGACTCCCATACACCCAACATCCCCCCCTTTTCCCCCTTCCCCTATTAATAACTTTTTATATGTGGATGGTACATTTGTTATGACTGATATATGAATATTGAAACATAGCTATTAACCATGGTCAATGGCTTACATTATGGTTTACATTTTGGACCATATACTTTTATAAATTTTGATGTAATTTAACATGGCCTGTATCCATCATAGCAAGATCATTTAGAACACTTCCATCCCCTTCAAAATGCCCCCCCATTCAATCTATTCTATTCCTCCCCCTTCTCCCCTCGGGACCCATGGCTACCACCAGGCTTCACTCCTTGAAGGACAAGTTTCATAATTACTTGTGATAACAAGGACAGCTTGACACACTGGTCTTTCCTCCCCTATTAGGCACCACCCATGCTCTCAAGAGAGTCCAGCTCCTCTATGTGAGAACATAGCAGACTTCACAATGATGGGAGTCCACCACCTTGCCACTCATTATGATATAACAAACTATGGCATAATGAATACTCACACACTCCTTAGAAGCCTGCCCCAGGTGTGCCCTGTCCCAAATGCCCCCCAAACCCAACACCCTAAATCACTAACCCACACTTGTCATATTGCCAAAAGAGCATTCCAAATGTTGTAGTTTCAACCATATACCAACCGAGCCCCAATGTTCACCCACTCCCTCCTTCAACATTCCTCCCAGTTCCATGGAAAATCCAACCCACCCACCCCACACTACCCCCCCTGACAAACCAGCACTGCCCAACCTAATAGTATCATTGCACCATTGTCATGCCCCTCCACTGAAAAACTACACACTTATTTTACTTTTGATAATAACCATTCCCAAAGATGATAATAAATTTAATTCTAAGCATTGTTTGCATGTCAGAAGACTACTGTGTAAGGATTAATATTTAAGGAACTAGGGAAGTGGATGTGGCTCAAGCAATTGGGCTCCCATCTGTCATATAGGAGGTCCAGGGTTTGATACCCAGGGCCTCCTGGTGAAGGCAAGCTGGCCCATGTGGTGAGTTGACTCACACAGAGAGCTGGCACAGCAAGATGATGAAACAAAAAGAGACAGAGAGGGGAGACAAAAAGAAACACATAGACCAGGGAGCTGAGGTGGCACAAGAGAATGATCACCTCTCTCCCACTCTCCCAGGATCATTTCCCAGAGCCACCAAATGAGAACACAAGCAGACACAGAAGAATACAGAGTGAATGGACACAGAGAGCAGACAATGGAAGGAGGGGGGATAAATAAATATCTAAAAAAATAGTTAAGGAACTATTTGCAATTTCTTTGAAATAATAAATGATGAGTTATTTTGTGAGTGAGACTATTAACAAAAATAACTTTAATCTCTTCCAAAGCTGGCATGTCATCAGGTATTTTAGTCTGAGGATATTATGTGAAACTGGTGGTAGTTATTGAGATTTGTTTTTAATACTGAATCACTAGTTGTGTCTTAATAGTAATGGTTTAAGACAAAATAATAACAAAATCCCTTAGGGTATAATCCATGATTTGAGTGGGAATGGAGGTACAATTAAATTTAGAAGGATTTCCATGAAATCTTCATTTGGGAATGATAGATTTCATAGTTATTTTTCCCCCTTACAAATGATAACCCTAAATTTTTCATTATGACATTCATGTCTGACCATGTGAAAACCCTGGCATGCCTTGGCAGGAGTTTTACTTGGAGGCTTTCTTGGAAAGAAGTTCTCATTCTCGAGGATGAAGCATATTTAAATACTCCCATCATAAGAATGCCACTGAGAACATATGGAGTGTGGTGAGGTGGAGAGGGATATGAGCAGACCCTCACCTCAGGCACCTGGTGATAGAACTCAACCTTAGGTCAGTTAGGTTTCTAGGGAAAGCCCTACAGTTATCTCTCTGGCACTTCACCCACCCCCCACACCTTGGAAAGGTGATGGGTACAATACAGGTTAGAGTGGGGAGACAGTGAATGAGGTTCCTAATTACCCTCAGTGATTGAGAGTTAGTGGGTGTGGGAACTACCATGAGTGGGCTACTCTGTCACCCTTCTACTATATTTTACTGTCCATAGTAATTCAGCCCAATTGGGCCCAGCTTATGGCAAATTGGGGCACTGGATGGGCAAATTTGGACCTTGGCTGAGTCCATTTTACCCCAGGATGAAAGGAGGCCTTATCTCCATGTCCCAACCTCCTGAAGAGAGGTGGGCTCATGTCCCATGCCCTTGAACTGGAGGGACTCTGTGACCACTGTGAGAAGTAGAATGGCTGGAAGAATCACTGTGCTAGTTTAAGACTAAGGAAACTAGCACCTTCCACTTTCATCTCTAGAACATGCTCTATGGTATGCCTGAGCTACCATGTAAGAAGTCTGATTGAGACCACCATGCTGGAAAGTCCATAGGCAGGTAGGTGCCTGGGTGATTGTCCATTGGAGCCCACTCTTCCAAGGCACCCAACCAGTGAATGAAGCCACTAGGGATTAAAAACCTGACCTGACACCACCTGAATTCCATCAAGCACCTTCAGGGGAGAACACATGGTGCAGAAGAATCACCTAAGTGAATACTTCTGTATTCCACTAAATATGATGGTATGATGGTTAGGCTAATGTGTCAGCTTAGCCAGGTAACGATGGCCAGTTTGTTCAAGCAAGCACTGGGCTAATTGCAATACAAGGACACTTCATGGATTTTAATCATCGGTGAGTTGATTGCATCTATGGCTAATTATGTCTATAATCAACTGAGAAGATTGCCATCAGCAATGAATGATGTCTCATCCAATCTGTTAAAGGCCATAAAAGGGGAAGTGATTTCAGCAAAGAAAAAATTCCCATCTGTACTTCAGACAGCCACTGTCTGCTGGGAACTCATTGAGGACCTTCATCGGACTCCCTGGCTTGAAGCTTGCCCTACAGAATTTGGACTTGGGTAACCCCATGGCCATGTGAGACAATTTTATAAAATCTCATACTACTTACAGATATCTCCTGTTGGTTCTGTTTCCCTAGAGAACCCTGATTAATACAGCTTGGTTCCTGGAGTGGTTCTTGAGAATCAAGGTCTTAAAAATGGGATTTCTGAATTGGTTCTGGGATTTTTGCCATTGCCTCTCTGATTAGATTCAAGGTCACCAATGACTTTGTTTCAAATGATCAAGAGGCCACTGAGAGTTCATGGTATGAACTGGCAATAGAGATATGCAAAATATCAGTAGTGATTATGACTAATTCCATGCTTATAAGAGGCAATCTGGGTGAGAGTATTTTAAACACCTTAACAGAGTTTTGTGGAGTTAAAAGGTACAATGAGTTGTCTGACCATTCCTAAATATTCTGGATACAGTTACAGAAGAAAGGGATGAGTTCCTTCCTCCAGTCCTCTGCCCAGTTCCATGGACATTCCAGCCCACCCACTTGCACCCTGCTTACCCTCACGTTGTAGGTCTGTGATTGAAACTACAATGGTAGGGATGATTTTTCTGGCAAATATGGTGGGAAAGGGTCACTGGTGAAGGGTGTAGGTTGTGGGGGGATATGTAGGAAAGAGCCCACCTGGGGTATGATTCTATGGAATATGAATGTGTTCATCTTATTATAGAGTGCTATCTGAGTGGTTGGAGACCCACATAATAAATAAGAAAATATTAAACTCCAATTCTGGGGAGTCCTGTTACATTTTCAATTAGAGGGGCAAGAGCCTCTTGAGTATATAGTCAGTGTCTAATAAAAGAAAACAGACCAGTAAGTCAAGACTTCAAAATAATGCATGCAACTATGAACCTTATTCTTCAAAAATTGAAACTTAGTGGATGCCATAAGTTCTGAGGGGAAATGGAAGGAAGAATGAGTGGAATACAGGCATTTTTGGGGCACTGGAATTGTTCTGCAGGATCTTGTAATGATGGATACAGACCATTTTAATTTTTGTCAAAACCTGAAAAGTGTATGATGCAAAATATAAACCATAATGTAAACCATTGACCATGGATAGTAGCAATGCTTTGATATTTGTTCATCAATTGTAACAAATGTACCATACTCATGTAGGTTGTTGTTGGTAAGGAGAATGTGGGGGGAATCTCCTATATTTCCTATGTGACTTTTCTGTGATCTAAGCTTCTCAGAAAATAAAGTGGAAAACAAAAGATACTGGGGAAACATATACAAGAAATTGTCAATATACATATAACATATCTTATGGTGATGAAAAACACAACAGAAAAAATCATTCTCTGACTTTTTTGTGGAGGTTTTGGATTGCAGAAGGGTTGCAACTGTGGCAGGAGAGGATCACTGATGCAGGGTGTTGTGGTGGGGGGATGTGTGAGGAGGGGTGCATCTGGGGCATGTCTCTTTGGAATATGAATGTGTTCATATGGTCATGGAGTGTTGGCTTGGTGGAGACCCACAGAATAGCCCATGGAATATTGAATTCCCCCCCTGGGGAGTCGACTCCTGCTACATTCTCTCATAGAGGGCAAGAATCTTTAGAGTACATAGGTAGTGCCTAGTGAAGGAGGAAAGACCAATATGCCAGGCCCTTGATATTGATGCTTGTACTTATGAACCTTGTTCTTGTGACATTGAAACTTAGCCTAGTAATATATACTGATACCTCCAGAAGGCCTCCTTGATACTTAAATGTGGTGTCTTTCTAAGCCAAACTCGGCATATGAACTCACTACCTGTCCTCCCTCACAAAGCAAGAGACATGATTCCTAGGGACGAGAATTCTTGGCACTGAGCGATTGCTACCAAGTGCCAACTAAAGATCCATTTGGAAAAAGATCTAGACCAAAAGGGGGAAATATTAAACACAAATGAGTTTTTATGGTTAAGAGATTTCAAAGCAGTCAGGAGGTCAAAGCAGTCAGGAGGTTATGCTTATACATGTCTCAGAAGGATCACACTGATGGCCACAGTAAATGTGCCTCAAGCAGGGGTGCTCCTGAAGGCCCTAGAGACATCTAGACCCAATAGGCAGGGCAGATAGTCCCAGGAATTTGGCATCCCATTGGTGAGCCTTACCATGGAATATATGATAACCTATCTCTTAATGTATCAGAGTTAGACTCCTTTATAATTTTCCTACACATAGTTCTTCTGTCCCTTTTATTTGAACCTATAATTAGCACTATATGCATTAAATATATGTATCACAGACTTAAATCTTCAGTCTGTTCATATGCTGCTTGAGCTGAATCTCAGCAGAGTTGCAGCCAACACCTACTCTCCAGTTCACCAGATTTATCCAGGACAACTAACAAAAGGATTATGATGGACAGTGCCCATCACAAAAACCAGAGAATATCTACAACTGTAAGCAATACAGTTCCATCCATATGACCTATGGTATCTAAGCCCCTTCTCAATCAGAAGCAAAGTGGGCATCACCATCCCCAAATCCTCAAGACTGAGGAGTGAACACATGACAATGGGAGAATGTAACTATGAACTAAAGTAGAGTTATTATCATTCTAGTAATGGAAGAATTTGTAACAGTGATGTAAATATAGTGGTCACCTGAGGTTCCAAGGGGATGGAGAGGGAAGAATATGTATAACATGGTGCATATTGGGGACATTGGAATTTTCTGCATGATAATGCATTGACAGATACAAGTCATAATATATTTTGTCAAGAACCTATAATATTGTGTGGTGTATACTGTAAACCATTATGTAAACTGTAGACCATGGTTAGTACCAATGCTTCAATGTGCTCATCTTTTGTAATAAATGTACCTCACTAGTGAAAAGATGTTGATGGGGGAATGTGTAGGAGGGGGAGGGTTGAGATATATGGGAATCCTATATTTTGGATGTCACATTCATGTAATCTCAAGCTTCATTAAAAAAATGGTGGGGAGTGGGTGTAGCCCAGTGGTTTGAGCACCTGCTTCTCATGTACGAGGTCCTGGGTTCGATCCTGGTACCTCCTAAAAAAATTAATAAAATGGCTAAATAAAAGGAATGAGGTGAAGTCTTCATATTTGCAATTTAAGTGCCACATGAGTGATGGGAAAGTTTCAGAGTTACAATGGAAACTAAAATCTCAACCTTGTAAGGTGTCTGCTGTGAGGGCATTGATTGAAAAAGAGTGGAATCCTGAGGATTGGGATGGAGACATATGGGTTGGTGGTGATGGCAGTTTAGGGCACTGAAACTCTAAATTCTGCTGAGACTTTGGCAGGTAAACCGGTAATAGTCTGCTCTGAGACAGTAACCTGACCGCCTCTCTTCCCTAAGGAGATTACACACAACTTCCAGCCTGCCCTGAGGAGACAAACACCCAACTTCCAGTCTGCCCCAAGGAGTCTGCAATCCAACCCCAATGTGAAAAGATTAATACTGTCTCGCAGATGAAACTGTAGTGGAATGCCCTGAGGCAACTAGCTTACAAGACACTTCTAATCCTCTTTACCCACCGCGACCATAGCTCTTTTCTTCCATATTTATAACTAAAATCACAAGCCCCCAAAAGTTGAAGTACGAAGTGTGACCCATGAAGTGTGCTACACTCCAAAAGAACTGAATGTGTCTTCCAATTTATATAGACAGAAATCAAGCGAATATGTGTAGGAATGGATATTAAGTACGTGGGATAATGGTGGAAGGAATAGAAAGTTGGATCAGGCTGAATTTATTGATATGGGCCCACAAAGCAGAGATTATAGATTCAATGTAGCTTAGTGATAGAAAGGGCTCTAATCATTTGGGGTGGGGTTGGCTGAAACATGGATCAAAAAAAGGCCCTCAATGCCTGAGGTTGAGATGCCTGATATATGATGGTATACTGTAGATGAGAGGATTCAAAGGCTTAGAGAGATTGGAATGCTAGAATGGATTCACCATTTAAGAACTGCCCACCCACACCAGGAATGTCCAGAGGACACAACTTTTACCTGAACTGTGAGGAATAAATTTGTGAGATTAACTCCATCTTCCCTGAAAAGTGGTTAGTTCTTCTCCATAGGTCAGATATTACTGTGAAACTGCTGTCATGGTGCTAGAATCCTTAAACACTATGGGGGTGATTGGATCCTGGGCTGGCAGAAGTCAAGCAGCAGCCCTTACTTGCCAAAGACAAGGTGGGCTGCACTGCCACCTTGACTCAAAGTGGCAACCAAGAGTCTGAGTCACATAGAACTATGGCATTAGCTAATAGGTCACAGGGTACCTAGAAGTAAAATAGATGGGGAGTCTACTAAATGCCTACTTGATCCATATAAATGGAAGAATTCTAGGTCAAGTGAACAAAACCCTAACTTTAATTATAAAAACAGAGTGTCATGGCCCCTTAATTCCCAGACTTGAGACAGTTTACAGACTCAGAACCCCTTGGATGAGGGGGAGGATTCTATTACACTGACAAAAATTTATACTGTTAATTTTCCTCCCAGCTTTTTCCAAGGAGACATATGACCTTTTACCAGGGTAATTGTACACTGAGTAAAAGGAAATGATCAGGTATTTTAGAGATTAGATAGTGGCGTACAAGTAACATTAATTCCAGGAGGCCCAAAATATTTCACTGTGGTCTACCAGAGTAGGGGCTTATGAAGGTCATGTGATTGGTTTTTAGCTCAGGTCCACCTCAGTGGGTCCAGTGGGTCTCTGGCCCCATTCTAAATTTACTTCCCCAGTTCCAGGATACATTATTGGAATAGATATACTCAGTAATTGGCAGAATTCCCACATTGGATTCCTGACTTGTAGAGTGAGGGCTATTATGGTAGGAAAGAATAAGTGGAAGCCAATAGATCTGCCCTACCTATCAAAATAACACATCAAAACCAATACCAGATTCCTGGAGGGATTGCTGAGATCAGTGCCACCTGCAAAGATTTCAAGTATGTGGAGGTGGTGATTCCCAATTGAAATACAGGAGATCCTCTCGGACAATGGAAAATTGCAACAACCCAATCCAAGCAGGACTAACAATGGCCCAGAATCTTCAGGAATGAAAGTTGGGTCACCACACAAGGCAAAGGACCATGACCAGCTGAGGTGCTTGCTGAGGGTAAAAGGAACATGGAATGGATATTGGGAGAAGGTAGTGATAAAGAAGAACTTCAACCAAGTGGCCAGTTACAGAAACCAGGACTGTCATAGTAATGAATAGTTCTTGCTTGTTATGAGCATGTTTGAATATGAACAGGAAATGAGTATCTTTGTTTTCTTCCCTTATGACATAAGTTGTGTTCGTTTCATGTTGTAGTATTTAACAATGTCAAGTTCAAGAGTAATTATTGCCCAAGGGCTTGCACCCTATTCTGGAGGGATTTAGTGCATTTTTATTGAATGTGGGATAGTTGAATACTGTTAGGTGGAAAAAATACATATGACTGTTAATGTTTTTATTTAGAGACTGAGTATGATTTAAGGTGATGTGTACAACTGCCAAGTTGACAAAGGGTGGACTGTGATTGTTAGGCTAATGTGTCACCTTGGCCAAGTAATGCTGCCCAGTTCTGTGGTCAAGCAAACACTGGGCTACTGTAATACAAGGGCATTTCATGGACTTTAATCATCAGTGATTTAATTGTATAGATGGCTGGTTATATCTACAATCAACTGAGATTGCTGGGTAATGAGTGATGTTAGCTAAAGGCCTTAAAAGAGGAAGTGATTTCAGCATTTAGAGAGAATTCTCATCTCTACTTCAGACAGCCTGCACCTCCTGGAGAACTCAAGGACCTTCACTGGAGCCCCTGGCTTGCAGCCTGCCCTACAGAATTTGGATGTGTGCATCTCTACAGTTGCATGAGACACTTTTATAAAATCTCATACTATTTATAGATACCTCTTGTTTGGTTTTGTTTCCACTTTTATAAAATCTCACACTATTTATAGATACCTCTTGTTTGGTTTTGTTTCCCTAGATAACCCTGATTAACACACTAGGAAAAATACCTGCTTTATATTTGCTGTTTAATCACTGACTCAAAAAGTGACCACTAATGACTCATTAAAGTATTCAATGTTCTGTCCCACTCAACCACATTTACCCTAGAGGGCACACAAATGACAGACTTCACACATCCTTCAATAGCCAAATCTAAATCATTTCCACCACAGATCTCTGTAACTCAGCCCTCAGACACCCAAACTATCTGTGACAACTTGAAATTATTTTATGAATCCCAAAAAGAAAAATATTATGATCTTTATTCCTCTGGGTGTGGCACCCTTTGCATCAAATTCAGTTGAAGGGCCTTTGATTAGATTACTTGTAAGATTGATTTAGGGCTTTTGAATGGACTACATCAGGTTGAATCTCTGTCTTCTTGCTGGGAACGATATAAACAGAGACACACAAAGACAAACATGGGAAAAGGAAGTGACCACATCTGATCCTGCAATGTGAGAGAAAGGACTCCAGTTTCACCCACAGCTGAGCTGCAAGGAGAAGCCCCCAAGAGGCTCAAAGAGCTGAGGCCCAGAAAGAGATGAGCCATATGCCTGATAGCTTGCAGCTGGACTTAGGAAGTGGGGCAGCTGAGACTCATAGAGGAGGTCCAGAAGAAGAAAAGTTGTCCACAGCTGAGCTCCAGGAGGTGGTATATTCTGGCAAGGAAGAGGGAAACATAGCAGACAGACAGCCATCTTGATTTGCCCAGTGGCTAGACAACAGGATCAAAAGTAGTCACTTTGGTGAGAAAGCACCTCTTACGGTGCCTTCATTTGGACTTTTCACAGCCTTGGAATCGTAAGTTTTTACACAAAATAAATCCCCTTTATGAAAGCCAACCCATTTCTGGTACTTTGCATTGGCAGACTTTTGGTGAAGTAAAACACTAGCCTTTGTCCAAAACCCTTCAACAATTCTCCATCACAGAGCCACCGTCACTGATGCACACAATCTCCCTAGTCTGAAACTTTCATGCCTGAACTCCAGTCCCCAATGGTCAAAATCCTGTCCCTTCCCATTTCAGTGTTACTAGCAGATCACACTAGACTGACTTCAGCTCCTCTTTTCACTGTTACTAAGGCTCATCAGAATCCTCTTTAGGTATTTGCTAGAATCATTGGCCTACTGGGGTCTTCAGTGTTTAACTAAAACCAGGAAGTCCATGTTTGTCTCTACATCCATATGCTGAGCAACCCCAAATATGCATGATCACATATAAAGATCCCACAGTAACAACCCACACCCTGAGCACACAGATATGTTGACAACACACTTACACACACAGTTTCTAAATGACTACACACAAAACCTGAGAATACATATACGCTGATTACCAAACATCCATACAGACCACCTTATTGATGACCACAATTAGTCCTAATAGACATTTGCACATGCAATGATAAAGCCTGTATAAAACTGTCATAAACTCTTTAAAGGCATTGGAGAGCCTTCAGAATTTGTGGCGGTACAATCTGAGAAAAGGGCAAGTGCAATGATAAAAGTACCAAGTCTACCTGGGTTTTCTGCTGAGGCATGTGACGATTTTAGAGTGAGATTAAAAAGTCACAGAAGGTAGAGGTAGTTATTTCTGGGATAAGGACAAACAGGATGCCTTTTTGTAAGTAAATATAGGGACTTCAGATCCCAGGTAGGATGTGGTGGTAGAGGCAAGACAAGTAAATCCAACTACAGGAATATGTTTGTAATACTTTCGGAAGAAAAATTACTTGAATTGCAAGTAGCTTAGATACACTGTAATTAAAGTTGTAACCCAGCTAGAGTGTAGCTCAATTCCTGAGGAAGAAAATGATAAACCATGCCTTTCTCTACCTAAGAGAGGCAATAGCCTACCTCTTTGGGGAAATGACATCATCGTCAATCTCTCCAAGTTAAATGCTGACACACAATAAAAAATAATCTGTGCAAACCATCAAGGAATATTATGAGTAATCAACAGAAAAAAAGAGAAGACCAACAGATAAAAGGGTATCTTTTAAGACTGGAGTTAGAAAACAATACAGAGTAATTGGTTTAAGTATCTGTAGATTGAATTATATACCCCTGAGAAACACGTTCTTAATCATAATCCATTCCTGGGGGTGTGAACTCATTGTAAATAGGACCACTTGAAGATGTTATTTTAGTTAAGTTGTTGCCCAACTGAAAGTGATTCAGCCTTGATCCTATTATTGGAGACTTTCTGAAGTGAAATCATGTGGAGGAGCAAAAGCTGAACATCCATTAACACAAAAGAGAAAATAGAAGATACCACAATTTGACAAGAAAGCTAAGGAACCCCAAAGATTAATAGAAAGCCAGCAACAGAACACCACAGTCTTTGGTGGAGAAAGCAAGGCTTCTAGACTTTGAAACTATGATCCAATGAAGTTCTGTTGTTAATCCAACCTATTGTATAATATTTGTCCTAGCAATCAAGAAATTAAAGACAGTATGTACATAAAATTGAGGAAATGATTAAAATAAATGGCTAAACTCAATGGATGAGGTTGAGATACTACACATAGAATCAAAGTTATTGAACTTGAATGTCCATTAATTTGAAATATTCAGACAATAGCACAAAAATAAAGGGATGAGTGTATTGCATACTCCTTCATAAATGCATACAGTAATTAATTGTAAACTTCAAGGTTCTTATTTTCCCGCACGAGAAACAAGGATAATTATCAATTACAAATAAGTGCAAGAAATAGACCTTTCCTTGTCATCCTGGTAGTAGAGAGAAATCCACCTTTTCTTTCCCAGCCTTCTGCACATGTGTATAAGATGGGCTAGGAGTCCCTCCCCAGGCGTGATTCGAGGATTTATGAAGCTTCAGATTCTAATGGCTTCTTTTTGCTTTCTCAGCTTTGCCAGTGTTCAGCCTATCTTTAAGAGGGGCTGTTCTTTGTGGTTACATGAATTTTTAGTATAAGTATTTAAGGTATTCTGGAAATTGGACACTCCCCACATCTTCACTGCATTTTCACATTTTTGTTTTAATCTCTGTTCTTGTTGACAAGAGCCCTTCTACAACAAAAATCTTTTTCTTTTAAGGAGGTAACAAGGAATACCTGGGACCTTGTATATGGAAAGCACATATTCAACCACTGAACTACACCCACTCCTCCTTCAAACAAAATTCTAATATATGGAATGATACACCACCAGATTCTAGATTCTGAAAAATATTCTTGCAAATGTCTGCATAATTCTCAAGGGCTTAAATATTTTATTCTTTTATTTAAATGATAATTTTTAATGGCAATAAGTTATGATGTCAATATTAAATGGCAATTGAAAAGAATATATACAATCAAATTTCTAAAGTATATTTATCTGTTTATCCATATACCTGATATGCACAAACATGTTGTAATATTAAGATGCATAAGAAACATAATTTTCTGTTCAATATATTTCAGTTTACATACAAATTTACTTTCTGACTTATCCAAATATTTCTGTTTAGAGTCACATAAAAAAACTAGGACTTGGCCATCTTAATAGATTTTTCAGCAATTTTTGTTGCTTCCATTTATGTAAATTATATTCTATTGAGTTGAATCTCATTTCATTAAAAAAAAATCATTCCCATATTCCCAGGTCACTTCACAATCCTACATTGATATATTAAGTATTTTCAATCATAAGGCTTTTTCAAAATTCTCGATTCTTTGCTGATTTGGGACCCTATAAATTGTATTATTTTCCAGTCTGAATTTTCTGATGTGCAGTCAACCTGAAGGTTACCTCTTTTACCTTCAGAATGGTTGCCTCTTCAGTGGAAGAATATTAATATTACTAGGTAATGAGTGTTCACTAAATACCTTCCTTCATTTATGACCTTAAAAGAATTTTAAATAATGTGAATTCCTGTATGTCCTATAAATGTTGCTATATGCATAAATGACTGCTCATGATTTTCACTGGATAACTCTTCCAGCATGAATTACCTGACATTCCTTTTAGGGGGTCTGTACTACTAATAAAGACTTCTCACTGTTTTTTGTTTTGTTTTGTTTTGTTTTTAGTGGTGATTCTTACACTGAATTTTCTTTTGCAGAGGTTTGTGCTTGGTTAAATGGTTGTACACACTGATTACAAACGTTGCATTTATTTCCTGTTGTGTTCACTTCATTTAAAGGGTAATATAAATTAAGTTATTCCCACACTGATTACAGACAGAATTGCTCTTGCATGTCATCTTTCTGGTTTATGACTCGTACAAGTAGATGAAGACTCTTGTACTTTTATTACATTTATATTGTTAGACCACTCATTTTTGTATGCCATCAAACCATCAACAGAAGGTTTTGCAACACAGATGACATTCATATGGATTTTTTTCAGTACAAATTGGCTGAGATTACCTGAAGTAATAAGGACGACAAGAAGTTCTCCCATGTTGATTACAAACACAGGGCTTCTTCAGTGTGTGAGTTCTGTGGTGTGTTAAAGGTGAATTCTATGGCTGTAATCTCTTTTATATACAGAAAATTTTTACCTAGTGCTGTCATATCATGTAAGGTCAGAACACTGCCTGAAAGCTTTCCCACATACCTGCATTTAATAGGGTTTCCCTAGTTCTCTCATGTTGTCTAAGATAACAAAATAAATTTAAGGTTTTCTCATTCATGTGAAGATATTCATACAGTTTCTCTCAAGTGTGAGTTCTCTCATGTCGTCTAAAGCCAGAACGAGTGAAAGCTTTTCCACATAGACCACACTTGTATGGTTTCTCCTCATTGTGAATTCCCTCATGTTCCTTAAGTTGAGAATGTTGAGTGAAGGCTTTCCCACAAACATGACATTCATAGGGTTTCTCTCCAGTGTGAGTCCTCTCATGTTGTTTAAGGCCAGAACATCTACTGAAGGCCTTCTCACACAGATGACATTTATAGGGTTTTTCTCCAGTGTGAGTCCTTTCATGTTCCCTAAGGCCAGAACAATTGGTGAAGGCTTTCCCACATAGATGACACTGATACGGTTTCTCTCCAGTATGAATTCTCTCATGTCGCCTAAGGTGAGACTGTCGAATGAAGGCTTTACCACATAGATGACACTGATATGGTTTCTCTCCAGTGTGAATTCTCTCATGTCGCCTTAGGGTAGAATAATGAGTGAAGTCTTTCCCACAAAGATGGCATTCATAGGGTCTCTCTCCATTGTGAGTCCTCTCATGTCGGATAAGGCCATAACGACTGTTGAAGGCTTTCCCACATGGAGGACACTCATAGGTTTTCTCTCCAGTGTGAGTCCTCTCATGTCGTCTAAGGCTAGAAAACAGGGTGTAGGCATTCCCACATAGGTGACATTCATAGGCTTTCTCTCCAGTGTGAGTCCTCTCATGTCGTCTAAGGCTAGAACACAGGGTGTATGCATTCCCACATCGATGACATTCATATTTCTTTCCAGTGTGGGTCCTCTTATGTTGCCTATAGCCAGAACAATTGGTGAAGGCTTTCCCACATATAGGACACTGATACGGCTTCTCTCCACTGTGAATTCTCTCATGTTCCCTAAGGTTACAACGCTGAGTGAAGGCTTTCCCACAAAGATGGCATTCATAGGGCTTCTCTCCAGTGTGAGTCTTTTCATGTTGTTTAAGGCTAGAATAATTGGTGAAGGCTTTCCCACATAGAGGACACTGATATGGCTTCTCACCAGTGTGAATTCTTTGATGTTCTCTAAGGTTAGAATGTTGAGCAAAGGCTTTCCCACATAGATGGCATTCGTAGGGCTTCTCTCCAGTGTGAGTCCTCTCATGTTGTCTAAGGTTAGAATGTTGAGTGAAGGCTTTCTCACAAAGATAGCATTTGTACGGTTTTTCTCCAGTGTGAATCCTCTCATGTCGTCTAAGATCAGAACAGCCTCTGAAGGCTTTCCCACATAGATGACATTCATAGGATTTCTCTCCGATGTCAGATCCACTGTATTGTCTAAGGCCAGAAGTTTGAATAAAAGCTTTATCACTTATATGACAGTCATATGATTTCCTTCTAGTATGAACTTGCTTATGTTGGTTAGAAGACCAGGCACCTAAGGCTTTTCCAAATAGTTTGCTGAAACAGGGTTTTTTCCCCTTGTGTGTTAACACATGTTGAGAAACTGTAGATCTGTGTGTGAATTCTTCTTGCAATCCATTATATTTAAAGGGATTCTTTCGAATGTGAGATCTCTGCATTTGGAAAGTAGATGAGAGATTAAAAGTTTTGTCTATTAACATTGATTTAACTCTTTCCCTACATAGGAATTCTTGAATAATCATTAACTTTCTCCAATTAAAATCTTCCCTATGTTAAATATATACACATCATTCTCTAGTATACAAAGAGAATTTCTCTTTTGTGGCATCTAAACTGCAGAGCTATATGATTAATTCTGAAGTCTGCATGATGCTTCAATGATTGGGTATATAAACCATGTTTATGCAATTGTCTTTTTATAAGAACTCAGATTATGGTTCAGTGTTCAGTTTAATTTTTCCTTAAATTTAAAATAGCAGAGAAGTTTTGCTCAATTAACCTTTAATACTAACTTCAATTACTTGGGTTATTATACTAAATCCCTAATTTATTCCTTTCCCAATTACTATCAATTTGGAAAATGAAAATTTACACCCACGAAACTTACCAATGACATGATGGAAGATGCACCTTTCTTGCAGACATTTCGTATGGTTATCATTTCTTGTTTTTTAAGGTCACTTTTGCTACCTGAGATAATAGAAAAAAAAACATTTGGGCAGCATTAGGAGAATGAAAATATTGAAAAGACACTTTGAGTCTTTTTAAGCATTCCCTGTATGTTTCAAATATTGACCCTTGTGAGAAACAAATATCAAGGTAAGGAATATTCTAGAAAATCAAAAATATTATAAGACACAATTAGAAAGGATTTTCTATATTGATACATGAGAAAAATAAAAAGATAGGATGTTGAAGAGGTAAAGAGATGGAAAACATTCAAAGAGGAAGACCAGGACAAAAGCCAATATGTGAAACCTTAACTCCAATAGTACATGAATATCCATTTCCCTATCAAAAGACAGAAAAATAGCTTGATAAGCATGTGGAAAAATATACACATGTGAGGAAAGATTCCTAATATTCTCACCTATATTTCAGAAAGTATAACTTACTTAAGGAATTCTGCAGTTAGTATCTCAAAAAACTCATACACCAAGCAGATTCCTCCCTGTACAGAAGTACAAGTTCCCAGAGCTCACCTGAATTCTGATTTTGGAGAAGTCCTATTTCTTCTCTCCACAGTTCCTCTCCTTGCTCCAACTGGGAAAGCACATCTGACTTATGGACTTGAAATCCTGTTTGCAGAAAAAAGATATATGGATTTTTGATTTCTGGGGAGACAGTAGATGATACTCAAGTCGAAACACAGAATCATGACAATCTTTCACCAACAAAGGGCTAATCCTTGAACTTGTGCCAAAATACAGGGAGGCCCTCTGGTTGTATGTGCCCATGATCAAATTGAAAGGGAGACTGCAGAATCCTCTGTATGGAAGAATTCTGCATCTCCACAGTGGTTGGTTATTATTTCCAAAAAAAAAAATCAAGTAAACATTATCTCCATTAGGACTATATACTTTCTATGTGGAAAAGGATATGCTTCTTGTTTACCTACTCTTGTGGTATAATGCCTCAGCATAGCCACTCAAGCAGAGTAACTACTAGGAAAATACTTAGTCCACTCACTTATGGTTTCAAAAAGTATTCATTGAGTTTCCAGCACTGTTGTGAATACTGGAGACAGAGCAGGAGCAAAGATAAGAAATTATGATAAAAAGATCTCCTTCTGAGGGATTGGGGGAAGATAGTGTTAGACTAACAGGAAGGGCTCAATGCACTCATAAAAAGAACGGATAAAGAGTCAAAAGTTCTGCAAGGGACCTGCTTTGGAGGGCAGATCACAAAAGTGCTTCACAACTCTCAAGAGTGTGAGAGACAGAGAGAGACAAAGAACCTGAAACAAAAAATGTGAGTTGCCAAGCCCCCTTAGCAGCTAGGAAGGTCTCCCCACCCCACCCCCAAGATATTAAGCTAGGATAAAACCCTTGACTCACTGCAGCTGACCAAGGGGAATAGACATCTTCCTCCCTATCATCTTTTTCAAGGTAAAAGGGACAGGGAGTGGGGCGGCTTTACTTCAGTGAATTCAGTCAGCAAAGCCTGCTTTGAATTTCTGCTCTGGTGATTCAACACAGGAACACAGGAATGCCAAGACTGAAACACCTTCATGGAGAGGTACACTGACAAGCACACTTTGCTGGCCAATATGGAAACTGCATGGGCAAAAACTATTTTTGGTTCTATCTATATCCTAATCCCAAGGAGAAAATCTGTGCCCCAAGAGTAAGTCCCTGGAATGACTTGGTAATTTAAGCTGGACAATTTTAAAGACTTAGAAAAAGTTTAATCAAATATCAAAGAAGAGCTGTGGGAAAAAAAATAGGGAAAAGAGAGAAATTGGTCATTAGAGTAAATTCACCAACATATTCGGATGCCTAGACTT
This sequence comes from Dasypus novemcinctus, assembly GCF_030445035.2. Classification (NCBI taxonomy): domain Eukaryota; kingdom Metazoa; phylum Chordata; class Mammalia; order Cingulata; family Dasypodidae; genus Dasypus; species Dasypus novemcinctus. The sequence continues at coordinate 7,440,272 of NC_080686.1, read as the reverse complement.
CAGCAAAAAATTACAAGCCATATTAGGAATAAGGAAGAGATGGCCCAGGCGAAGGAACAAACCAAATATCCTGAAGAAATATAGGCTTTAGGACAATTAATCAATAATAATCACACATCTCTCCTAAATCTATTCAAAGAATTTAAAGAAAACATGAGGAAAGAAATAAAGGATATTAAGAAGACACTAGATGAGCAAAAAGAACAATTTGAAAGCCTGCAAAGAAAAGTAACAGACCTAATGGGAACAAAAGACATGATGCATGAGATTAACAATATATCAGAGGATGTGGAGAAGCATGGGAAAAATACAGCTGGAGTGACCTATGGACTGGGGTTAGTAGTAGTAATATAATATTCTTGCATCTATGCAAAAGACATACTGTGCGGATACTGAGGCAGTATGGAAAATGTGAGGCAAATGTACACTATGGACATGGCAATATCAGATGATATTTTTTTATTTCTGTAACAAATGACACACCACATTGTGGTGTGTTGATGGAGGGGTGTTGTTTGGGAATCTGCACATGTGCATGATTGTTTTAAGTTTACAACTTCTGTCATAAAAAATATATTTAAAAATTAATAATAGGGTGGGTTGGGGAAAAACACATCAAATGTGAGATAAGAACTATGATTAGTAGTAAGATTTTGACTGTGTTCTTTCATAGTCTGTAACAAACGCAAGGTGTTGGTGGAGGGCTGATGTATGGGACCTCTGTATGATGTTACGCATGTTTGCTTTGGAAGTTCACAACTTTTACTATACACTTAATTGTTTATGTATGTCCATATATAAATGATATAAAGATAATAATATTCGGATTGGTTAGGGGAAAAATACTTTGTTTAGTAGTAATATTTTGACAATGCTCCTTACTCATTAGTTGTAAAGGTTTAAAAACAATGCAAGTTATTGGTGGTAGGGTGAGATGTTATTTATGTTTGTTTGATGTTATATATGCTTGTTTTGTAAGTTCACAATTATTATACATTTATTGTTTATGTAAAAAAAAATAACTAGTTTTTTCCAAAGCAAAACAAATTTAGTGAGGAGAGTGGCCATGTTTTACTATTTTGTAAATCTCTTTAATGTCTGGTATAATAAATCGAAGGCAGCTGGATGCTCAAAATGTGTGTGTGTGTGCGTATAAATCACAAATTCTGTGTTTGAGCAATTCAGATTTGCTCAAACACAGAATTTGTGATTTCAAAGACAGAACATCTGAACAGGAAAAGACTGGAGAACAGAAAAGAGAATGGAAAAAATGGAACAGAGTCTCAGGGAACTTAATGACAATGCAAAAATTGAAGACATTTGCATTATTGGTGTCCCAGAAGAAAAGAAGGGAAAGGGGCAGAAGAAATATTTGAGGAAATAATGACCAAAAATATGGACATAAATATCAATATCCAAGCGGAAAATGCACCATGAAGAGAATAAATCCAAACAGACCTACACTGAGATACCTACTATTCAGAATGACAAATATCAGCGATAAAGAGAGGATTCTGAAAGAAGCAAGAGGAAAGTAAAGCACCACATAAAGGGGATACTTGGTAAGATTAAGTGCCAACCTTTTATCAGAAACTACGGAGGTAAGAAGAAAGTGGTATGAGGTATTTTAGGTACTGAATTCTGAATCCAGCAAAACTACCCCTCAAAAAATGAGGGTGAGTTCAAAGTCTTCGTAGACAAACAAAAATTGATATAGTATGTTACCAAAAGATCAAATACTAAAGGGAGTGCTGCATCTGATAAGAAAAATCAAGAGCGAGGGACTTAAGAAGAGTATAGAAATGATTATAAGGAAAGGTAAACTAAAGGGTAAGAAGACAAGACACTAGAACAATATGACAACAGAGAGCCGAAGGACAAAATGAATGAAGAAAGTATGCCTTTACAGTAATAACACTGAATTTTAATGGCTTGAACTTGACATTCAAAAGATATAGACTGATAGAATGGATAAAAAAATATGAGCCATCTTGTTGTCTATAAAAGACCTACCTCAAATGTAAGGACACAACCAGAGTAAAGGTGAATGGTTAGAAACAGATATTCCACGCAAATAGTATCCACAAAAGAGGTGGAGTCACAATACTAATATTGGAAAAAGTGGATTTCAAATGCAAAACTATTATAAAGGATGAAGAAGGTCATTATGTATTAATAAAAGAGAAATAATTATGCTAAATATTTATGCACCTAACCTGAGGGCACCAAAATACATTAGACACACACTGGCAAAACTGAAGGGAGAAATAGATGTCTGTACAATAAAACTTGGAGACTTCAACACACCATTCTCAGTATTGGATGGAAAGAACAACTAGATAGAGGATAAACAAATACAGAATTTGAATAACATGACAAATGAACTACTCCTAACAGACATTTATAGAGCACTGCAACCCAAAGAAGCAGGATATACATTCTTTTCAAGCACTCATGGATCCTTCTCCAGGATAGACTGTATATTGCATCACAAGAGAAATCTCAACCAATTCAAAAAGATTGAAATTATGCAAAACACTCTGATCATAACAGAATGAAGCTGGAAATCAATAATGGACAGAAAAACAAAAAATTCATAAATATATGGGTATTGAACAACACACTTTAAAATAATCAGTGGATCAAAGAAGAAATTGTAAGAGAATTCAGCAAGTACCTTGATACAAATGTAAATGAGAACACAACATATCAAAACCTATGGGATTCTGCAAAGAGAGTACTGAGGGGGAAATTTATAGCCTCAATGCTTACATTAAAAAAGAAAGAGGGAGTGGATGTAGCTCAAGCAGTTGAGTTCCTGCTTCCCACATGGTAGTTTCCGAGTTTCGTTCCCAATGCCTCCTAAACAACAACAACAACAACAACAAACAAGCAAACAAACAAAAATACCAATAAGGGATGCTGATGTGGCTCTATGGTTGAGTGCCAGCTCCCCACATGAGGTCGCAGTACCTAAAAAAAGAAGGAAAAAAAACCCAAATTGAACATCTAACTGTATGCTTGGAGGAACTAGAAAAACAACAGCAAAGTAATCCTAAATGAAGATGAAGGAAAGAAATAGTAAAGACCAGAGTAGAAATAAATGAAACTGTGACCAAAAAACAAGAGGTAATTTATAAAAAAAAAAAGTTGTTTCTTTGAGAAGATCAACAAAATCAACAAACCCTTAGCTAGACTGACAAAGAAAAAGAGATGTATTCACCAAATGCAATGAATGTCTCATGATGATGGAAGAGATTGTTGTTGTGGGGGGAGGAGTAGGGTGAGGGGGAGAAATGGGGACCTCATATTTTTTTAATGTAATATTAAAAAAAGAAAGACAAAAAATGGTAAAAAAATACAGTAAAAAAAAAGAGAAGACATAAATAAAATCAGAAATGAGAGGTGGGGAATTTCCACTGACCCCACAGAAATACAAGATCATAAGAGGATACTATGAACAGTATGTCAAAAAACTAGACAATATAGATGACATGACAGATTTCTAGAAACACACGAACCATCTACACTGACCCTAGAAGAAATAGAAAACCTCAACAAACCAATCACAAGTGAAGAGATAGAAAGAGTCATCAAAAATCTCCCAAAGATGAAAAGCCCAAGACCAGTTAGCTTCATAGGTATATTCTCCCAATCATTCAAAAGGCAATCTAATACCAATCTTGCTCAAGCTGTTCCAAAGAATGGAAAAGGATAGAATGATACCAAATTCATTCTAAAAAATTATAGACCAATATCTCCAATGAATACAGATGCAAAAATCCTCAATAAAGTATTTGCAAACAGAATCCAAAAGCACATCCAAAGAATTATACACCTCAATCAAGTGGGATATATACCAGGTATGCAAGGGTAGTTCAACACAAGAAAATTTGTTAGTATAATAAATCACATTGATGAATTGAAGAAAAATACATGATCCTCTCGAATAACACATAAAAAGCATTTGACAAAATAAAGCACCCTTTCTGGGTAAAAACACTCCAAAAGGAATACAGGGAAGCTTTGTCAATATGGTAAAGTGCATATATGGAAATCCTATAGCTAGCATTGTAGTCAAAGGTGAAAGACTGAAAGCTTTCCTGCTGAGATCAGGAACAAGACAAGGATGCCCACTGTCACCACTGTTATTCAATATTGTGCTAAAAGTTCTAGCTAGAGCAATTAGATGAGATAAAGAAATACAAGGCACCCAAATAGGAAAGGAAAAAGAAAACCTTTCACTATTTTCTGATATGATTGTTTATGTAGAATCTCCTGAAAAATCTACAACAAAGCTATTAGAACAGACGAGTTTAGCAAAGTGATGGGATACAAGATAAATACAGAAAAATCAGTGTTTCTATACACTACTGATATGAAATCTGAGGAATCAATCAGAAAAAATTTCCATTTATAATAACAACTAAAACAACCAAATATTTAGGAATCAACTTAACTGAGCACATAAAGGACCTGTATTCAGAGAACTACAAAACATCGGTAAAAGAAATTGAAAAAGACTTAAATAAGTGGGATGATACTCTATGTTCATGAATTGAAGATTAAATATTGTCATGATGTCAATTCTATGGAAACTGATTTATTGGTTCAAAATATCCTCAATGAATAATAAGTAAATAAAGAAGAAAGAAAAAAAAGGAAAGCAAGAAAAAAAAAAGAAAAAAAATTTCCAATAAAAATCCCAGGTCTTTTTTGCAAAAATGGAAAAACTAATCATTAAAGTTATTTAGAAGAGTAAAATGCCCTGAATAGCCAAAAAGAACTATTACAAAATATAAAAAGAGGACAAACTTGGAGGACTATCACTTTCTGACTTTAAAGCATATTACTTTAGCTACAGTGGTAAAAACCAGCATGATACTGGCATGAAGATATTGACCGATGGAACCGAATTGAAAACTCAGAAACAAATCCTCACATCTACAGTCAAGTGATTTTTGACAAGGTGGTCTAGCCCTCCCAGCTGGGCCAGAACAGACTATTCAACAAATGGTGCTAGAAGGATGGGTTTATCCATATCCAAAAGAAAGAAAAAGGATGCCTGTCTCACGCCTTACAAAAATTAACTCAGAACGGATCAAGGACCTAAGTATAAAAGCAACAACCATAAAACTCCTAGAAGAAAATGTAGGAAAACATCTTCAAGATCTTTTGGTAGATGTTAGTCTCTTAAACCACACACCCAAAGCAAGAACAGCAAAAGAAAAAACAGATAAAAGGGACCTCCTCAAAATTAAACACTTTCGCACCTCAAAGGACTTTGTCACAAGGATGAAAAGGCAGCTGACTCAAAGGGAGAAAATATTTGGCAATCACATATTAGATAATGGTCTAATATCCATGATATACAAGAGATCATATAACTCAACAATGAAAAGACAAACTATCTGATTAAAAATTGGGAAAAGACTTGAAAAGACAATTGTCCAAAGAAGAAATAGAAATGGTAAAGAAACACATGAAAAAATGTTCAACATCACTAATGACTAGAGAAATGCAAATTGAAACTACAATGAGATATCATTTAATACCTGTTAGACTGGTGTGCTATTAAAAAGTCAGAAAACTGTAAATATTGGAGAGGATGTGGAGAGATAGGAAAGCTTATTTACTACTGATTGGAATGTAGAATGGTACAGCCACTGTGGAGGACTATTTGACAGTTCCTAAGGAAGTTGAATATAGAATTGCCATTTGATCTGGCAATACCATTACTAGGTATATACTGAAAAGAACTGAGAGTAGTGACATGTACAGACAACTGCATACCAATGTACATAGTGGCATTATTCATGATTGCCAAGAGGTGAAAACAACCCAGGCGTCCATCAAATGATGAATGGATAAACAAACAAACTGTAGTGCATATACAGGATGGAATATTATGCAGTAATAAGTAGAATGACCTTGTAAGCATATGAAAACATGGATGAACCTGGAGGACATTATGTTGAGTGAAGCAAGCCAGACATAAAAGGGCAAATTCTGTATGGCCACACTATTATGAACTAAATATATTGTGTAAACTCATGGAGTTATTAATTTGAATATAGGTAACCAGAAAATAGAAGGAGGGTAGAGAATGAAAAGCTGAGAATTAATCTGTGTAGAATTGGTAAAAATGTTTTTCTGTAAATCTTTGGAAATTAATAGAAATGGTGAAAGCACATCACAGTGTTTGTAAATAGCAGAGCTAATTATACAGGAATGACAGTGGTTGAAAGAGAAAGTCCAAGGTCATGTATTTTAATTACTAGAAGGAAAGCCAAAAGAGTATAACATGGGAAGATAGTAAATCCTCATGTAAAACACAAATATGGGTAATATCACATGTAAGATTGTTTTTACAAAATAAAAAAAAAGTATATGTATAGTAGACAGCAGAAAAAAGATTTGCAGCTATGTACAGCAGGGGAAGCATAGAGAGATGGAGAGGTGATGAGTTTTGTTTGTTTATTAATATCATTATTACTGGAATAATGAAAGTGCTTGTGGCAGTTCGATATTATTGATGAATTACAGAAAGAAATAGTGATTATTTTGTAAACTGGTCTGTTCCTCTGGGTTAGTGATACCCTTAAAGGTTGTACTGAATTCAGAGGTTTCACTTTCACTTGATTAAAGTATGACTAGGGCTTTGATTGGCTCATGTCAGTAGGACGTCGAGTCCCTGCCCCCTTCATGGGTGGAGACTCACAGAGAAAATGGCAAGGCAGAGGAGATAAGAGTTTTTGGATGTTGGAGCCCTGAGAAGTAAATGCACTGAGAAGCAGATACATGAGGAAAGAGAGAAGGTGCCATTAGACATGGCAGAAGCCCTGAGAAGACAGACAAGCCATCCGCCTGATAGGTTACAGATGGCCTTGTGGAGAGAGCAGAGCAGCTGAGCCTGGAGAGAAAGGAGCCCCTGGAGAGAAATGAGGCCTGAGAGAGAAACAAGACTTATCCCAGCCTAAAACTGATATTGGAAGAAGGTGGGACCATGGAGCCCTAAGAGGAAGAGGGAGCCTGAACCCTTGCAGATGTCAGCAGCCATCCTGCTTCAACACGTGGCAACAGACTTTGGTGAAGGAAGTAACTTATGCTTCATGGCCTGGTAACTGTAAGCTTCTACCCCAAATAAACACCCTTTATAAAAGCCATATTCTGGTATTTTGCATCAGCATCCCTTGGCTGACTAATACAGTGCTCTAAATGATGAATGAAAAATATGTGATCACACCGAGTACCACTGATTGTACACTTTGGATGGATTTATGCTTAATTAATATTCATCAATAAAATTGATGTTAAAAAAGATCACATTCTAACGGGGTGAAAAACTAGAAATAAGAAATAAAGGAATAAATTATCTTAGGTGGCAGTTCGTATTATAAAATCTTAAATTATAAACAAAAAGTATGAAAATATAAGAACATAAAAGAATGTAAAACAACATGGAAAATCTGTTTGAAACATTTCCAGAAGATATATATATAAATAGATGATATATAAATAGATGATAAATGGATAAATCTTGAGAGACTCACCTACTGAAACCAGATGATTGATGATCTCTGCCATCACATCTCTGAACAGTTTTCGCTGGGATGCGTCCAGGAGAGCCCATTCCTCTTGAGGGAAGTCTATTGCTACATCTTTAAAGGCCACTGATTCCTAAAACATCGTGGACATTTGGGTTTAGAGACTGCCATCCCTACCAATGCCCAGAGTTAGGATGTTCAAGATGACAGTACTGAGGAAGCAGGGACTATATGTTCCTAGAAAGCTCAAACTTTGTGGGTTTCAGTTAGATCATTCTCAGCAGTGAAGTGCCATCTGCATTTCATATACACACACTGAACAGAAAAAACCTCCAGTATAAGGAATATCACATGGTATGTGGTATGGTATAAGCTGGAAAATTCCCAATAATTGGAAATCATGACTTCCAAATGGAGATTATACAATTAGCACTTCAACAGTCATTAAAAAATAACCTAAGTATAGATGGCTTCCAGCATACATCTTGGACCCTTGAGACTATTTCACTGAACTTCGGTCCTAGATCATTAAGTGATACAAGACCTTCCATTTTGAACTTTCCCTGAGATTTCCAAACACCAGTTTTCATTGTCCCTCTTTATCCTCAGCTCACATATCTTTTCCAAGGGTAAAATAAATCATTTGGGCTAGGCTTTCTAATTCTTTGAAAAATTTCAAAAGGGACATAAATTTTACTCTACTTATTATAATACTGACTACATACCAAATTTCAAGAAACACTACTTCCTATTCCTAATTCCATTTACAAAATGTTAATAAATTTATATACAAAATTGGAAATTAGGCAATTAGGGACAAGTATGTAAGCAGAATTACAGTTTATCTTATTTTAAGGTTTTTAAAATATGCTAATGCATTCTATTAAAACCTTAAGAAAATTAAAATTGGGGAAAATGAATAAATGATTCCTCTTTTCCTTCTACTACCAAACCCTCACATTCCTCTCAACAATGTACAACCCTAGCATCTGTAAGATTGGATTGATTAAACTCACCTGGTCAAACATCAGCCTCCTTACTAATTGTAATCTACTTACTTCTGCTCTTGTTCATCTCTATTATATATTTTTACAACATGCCTAAGCAAATAGGAGGCACTGACATTATTAATTGAGTGTATTACTTCTCCAATGTAGCCACGGACTGGATAGAAAAGAAAACCCCTCACATCTATTCAGTGAGCAAAGAGCCTTAGTGTAGTCTGGAAAACAGTGTAATGTTGGAAAGACTACTCACTGAGGAATCCCTAAACTTCCATGACCATCCCAGAGACAGGGAGAAACTTAACTAGTGCTCATAACTTTAAATAACTCCTGAATGCCTTTAGAATACTCAAGCCAATCAGAGGAACCTAACTATTGCTGGTAACAATTTCTTAAAAAGAATTCCATACTCACCAGTGGTTGAACTGTCAGCATCTCAGATGACAAGTGTCTTCCCTTGATTTCCATTACAATGAGAAAAGCAGAATTCACGCAAACTGAGAAAGGAGAAAGAAGCCGTAAGACTCCATTCTAGTGCCCAATTTTCAGACCCACGTGTCATGAATCCCAACCCTTCTCCTGGGAGTAATTCCATCCAATCGACAGGAACACGAAGTGTGCTCCAGCTGAAATATGGGAAGGACACTCTTTTTCGAGGGCTAAAAGTAAGAAAGTCTTTGCCACTCTGGTTAACAAAGAATATATGAATAATTTCATTGTACAGATAAGAATTTTTAAATTTGGAGATGTAAATTTATAGAAAAATTATGTACAGAGTTCCCATATACCACCCTCCTCACACACTCAGTTGTCCCTGTAATTTCTCTATTATTAACAGCATTAGTGTGGTACTTTAGTTAAAACAGATGAAACAACATTATTAAAATATTAACTGTAATCCAGTATTTACATTAGGGTTCACCATTTGTACTATACAGTTCTACAGCTTTTCAAAGATTTTATTCTGGTAAATATGTTAAACCTGAAATTTTCCATTTTAACCATGTTCAAATACACAATTCAGTGGTACTAATTACATTCATAACATTGTGGTACTACTTTCAAGTATATGAGTCCTTCCTTTCAATTTTACTGGTGGGTCATATGGCAATTCTACCAATTGCCATATGGAACTGCCAAACTATTTACCACAATGATGATATCATTTTATATTCCCACAAACAATGAATGAGCATTCTTGTTGCTCTATGCTCTCCAAGCTGGAAGACAATGGAACACAGAAGAAAAGAAGAACACGCTGCCATATGATGGAAATGCAAAGGAAACCCAAGATTGCCAACCAGGCTGAAGATAGTGACGGAAGGATAAGAAAGCCTGCTAGTCTCTGAAACTGAACCAAAGAAATTCCTGCTGTTAAGTCAACCAATTGTATATTTGCTTTAGCAGCTAGAAAACTACAATAGTGGCCACTCTTTTGCATGAAAGACAATCTCATTTTGGTTTTGATTTGTATTTCCCTAATGGCTAATCATGTTGGGAAACTTTTTAAGTGCTTATTGGCCAACTATATATCTTTGGAGAAATGTCTTTTATGTTGTTGTGCTGTAGAATTTCATTACCCATTCTGATATATTTTTTTCAAGATTTATTTTTTATTTATTTCTCTCCCCTTCCCCGCCCCCCCTTGCTGTGTGTTCTTCTATGACCGCTTCTATCCTTATCAGCGGCACTGGGAATCTGTGTTTCTTTCTGTTGCATCTTGCTGTGTCAGCTCTCTGTATGTGTGGCGCCATTCCTGGGCAGGCTGCACTTTCTTTCACACTGGGTGCCTCTCCTTATGGGGTGCACTCCTTGCACATGGGGCTCCTCTATACAGGGGACATCCCTGCATGGCAGGGCACTCCTTGTGCGCATCAGCACTGCGCATGGGCCAGCTCCACACGGGTCAAGGAAGCCTGGTGGGGGGTGGGGGGTGGTTTTGAACCACGGACCTCCCATGTGGCAAGCAGATTCCCTATCCATTGGGCCAACTCTGCTTCCCCGCAACAACATTTTAAAAACAGATAAATGTGACCTCATCAGTATTATAAATGTTTGAGCCTCAAAGGACTTTATCATGAAAGTGAAGACAATCTAATCAATGGAGAAAATATTTGGAAGCCATATATGCAATGAAGGTTTTTAATACAGAGCATATATAAAGAAATCCTACAACTGAACAATAAAAAGACAAACAACCCATTTAAAAAATGGACAAGACTTGAATAAACATTTCTCCAAAGAGGGTTTAAAAATGAAAAAAAAACAAAACAAAACATGAAAATACTCAAAATCACTAGTCTTAGGAATGCAAATCAATAGTAGCCAGTACAATAGCTACTATTTACAAAAACAAAAATAAAACAGAAAATCACAAGTATTGAAAAGGATGTAGAGAAATAGGAACACTCATTCATTTTTGGTGGGACTCTTAAATGGAACAGCTACTGTGGAAGACATTTAGGTGGTTTCCTTGATAGATTAGATATAGAATTATCAAATGACCCAGCAATCCCATTTCTAGATATATAAAACAAAACTGTACTATGGGGCATAACTATACTATGGGGCATTGTCTTGACAAGGGTGGACCTGAACTATATACAGATTCTGTAGGACCATCACTAGGGCGAAGTGGGACATTCACCTCATGCATGCAACTTAAGGGTAGGGCAAAAACCAAGTAACAAAGGAAAAACAATATTTTAACATAAATTTTTAAAAAATCAGTTAATACAGAAACCCAACATAAAAACAGAATGCTTTTTAAAAAGTAAGTCTAAAAGAAGGTATTCAGGACATAAAGATATCCAAGATGGCAAAGTACAGAGCAGCAGGGTGTACTTGTCCTCCAGGAGTGGCAAAAAGACAGGCAAGCTTTCCACTCATGGGAGAGAAGTTGGTGGGCATGCAGGGTGAGCAGCCGGTGAGGGCATGCCGGCTGGGCATGGAGGGAAGTGGTGCTGGTGGCCTGTGAGGGTGGCCTCACTGGCATAGGCAGGCACAGGCAGATTAAGGGAGAAGTTGGTAGTGCTTGGACTCCAGGGGCCAGGAGACTACAGTACAACATCTAGGAAGGAGCAGGGTGGGGAGACCAAGAGAGGTCACCATAGAGGAACTGGCTCTTTGGAACTGGTGTATACTACTTTCAGGGGTCCCTGGTCCAGTTTGCACCAGTTAAACAGTGGCAATTTTAAAGAGTTAGAATAAGCTGGACCAAGTGTCCAAAAAAAAAAAAAAAAAGACTTAACATAAAGCAAAATGACAACAAAACACTAGTCAAGAGAGACATAGCAACACAGTAAAATCATTAGAATATGAAAAGATGCCTAGGGAAGCAAATGTGGATTAAGCATTTGGGCACCTGCCTACCATATGGGAGGTCCCTGATTCGGTTCCTGGTGCCTCCTAAAGACAAGAAAGACAGAGAGCTGATGCAATGGGCTGGCATGGTAATATGACGCTGCAAGATGACACAACAAAGGAGAAACAATGAGGAAAACTGAGAGACAACAAGCAGGGAGTGGATGTGGTTCACTCAACTAGGCACCTCCATCTCATGAGAGGTCCTGGGTTCAGTTCCAGGTGTCTCCTAAAAAGAAAACGAGCAGACACAGGGAGCAAACAAAGAACAGATACAGAGAGCGGACAGTGAGCACAAATAATTGGAGGGGAGAAAAATGAATAAAAATAAATCTTTTTTAAAAAATTGCCTAGCCATCAGCAAAAAGTTACAAGCCACACTAAGGAACAAGCCACACTAAGGAACAAGAAGACATGGTCCAGTCAAAGAAACAAAATTAAAATCTGGAGGAGATGCAGAATTTGGAACAACTAAGCAAAGATGACCACACAAATCTCCTGAATCAATTCAAGGAGATAAAGGAAGAGATGAAGGATCTTAAGACAGCGGGTGAGCATACAGAAGAAATTGTAAACATAAAGGCAAAATGGAAAGTAAAAATACAATAGAATCATAACAATAAAATTGAATAGGTAGAGGAAAGAATTAGTGAGTTACAAGATAGAACATCTGAAATTGCACAGATAAGAGAAAAAAATTAAGCAGAGTCTAAGGAGATTGAATGATAGCATGAAATGTAAAAACATACACATTATGGGTGATCCAGAAGGAGAAAAGAAAGGAAAGGGGCAGAAAGAGTGTTGAGGAAATAATGGCCGAAAATGTCCCAACTGTTATGAGAGGCATAAACGTACATGTCCAGGAAGTGCAGCATACCCCAAAAAGAATAAATCTGAGTAGAAATACTCTGAGCCACATACTAATCAGGCTGACAAATGCCAGAAAAAGAAAAAATCCTGAAAGCAGGAAAAGAAATGCAATTCATCACATAAAATGGACGCATAAGATTAAGTGCTGACTTCTCATCAGAAACCATGGAAGTGAGAAGGCAGAGGTATGACATATTTAAGGTACTGAAAGAAAAAAAAAAACAGCCAAAAATGCTGCATCCAGCAAAACTGTCCTCCAAAAATGAGGGAGAGATTAACATATTCACAGATGAAAAATTCTCTCGATTACTCTTTAACAAGAGTCATACCCTACAAGAAATACTGAAGAGAATTCTATAGGCTGAAAGGAAAAGACAGGAGAGAGAGGTTTGGAAGATAGTGTAGAAGAAAAGATTTTTGTAAGGGTAATTAAAAAAGTAAAATGATAAGCAAAATTGAGACATAACATATAAAAGCCTACAGATAAATGGTTGAAGTAAGTACTGCCTTTACAGTAATAACATTGATGTTAATGGATTAAACTCCCCAATTAAGAGACACAGATTGGCAGAATGGATGAAAAAATATTCATCTATAAGATGTCTATAAGAGATTCACCATAGACCTAAGAACATAAATAGGTTGCAAGCAAAAACTTGGAAAATGATTTTCCCCACAAACAATCCCCCCGCCCCCAAAAAAGCTGGGGCAATTATACTAATATCAGACAAAATAGACTTTAAATGTAAAACTGTATAAGGGACAAGGTCACTTAAAGGAACAAAAGGGACACTACCAAACAGAAAGAACAATCATAAATATTTATGCATGTAACCAGGGTGCCCCAAAATACATGAGAGAAGCAGACACCTCTACAAAATAGAGGGGGACTCAAAATACCACTCTCAGAAATAGAACATCTAGACAAAGGATAAATGAAGAAACAGAGATCTTGAATAATGTGTTAAATGAACTAGACACAACAGATATATACAGAACATAGCACCTCAAAACAACAGGACATATGTTTTTCTTGACTGCTCATGGATCAATTCACAGGATATCACAATTTAGATCACAGAACAAGTCTCAATGAATTTAGAAAGATTGAAATTATACAAAGCACTTTCTCCGACACAAAAGGAAGGAAGCTGGAAATCAATAATGAGTGGAGAACTGGAAAAGTCACAAATATATGGAAGTTAACGCACTCATCAACAACCAGTGGGTGAAAGAAAAATTGCATGAGAGATCAGAAACTACTGATATCTTCAAGCAAATGAAAATGAGAACACAACATATCAAAACTTAATGGGAGGGGGGGGAAGCAGCTGTGGCTCAATCAGTTGGGCTCCCGCCTACCATATGGGAGGTCCTGGGTTCGCACCCTGGGGCCTCCTTGTGAAGGCAGTCTTGCCCGAACGCTGTGGAATGCCGCCAGCCTGCAGGCACCGCAGATAGCCAACTCAGCAAGGTGACACAACAAAAGGAAGAGAAGCAAAAACACAGAAGAACACACAGTGAATGAACACAGAAAGGAGACAACAAGGAAGCCGCGGTGGGGGGGGATAAATAAAAAATAAATACAGACACAGAAGAATGCACAGCAAATGAACACAGAGAGCAGAGAGCAAGCAAAAAAGCCATGGGGGGTGGATAAAAAAAGAAAACTTAATGGGGGGAGCAGCTATGGCTCAAGCAATTGAACTCCCATTTACCATATGGAGGACCCAGATTTGATCACCAGGACCTCCTGGTAAAAAAAGAAAAAAGGTGTCCCAGACCTGCACGGCACGGAAAGGCACAGGTCCCATGCGATGCACCAAAAAGACAATGACACAAATAGACAGAGAGAAAAAAAAACTTAATGGGAGAGGAGTTCCAGGAAGATGGCATCAGAGTAGACAGCCAGGGCTCAACTTTCTCATAAAAACAATGGAGAAAGGGCCAAGAGCTGTCTGAGGGACATGCTTTGGAGGTAAACAGACCAGAACAGTGCTACACCACCCACAAGAGAGAGGGACAGAGAGACAAAGAACATGAAACAACAACGATGAGTTACAAAACCCCTGCAATGGCTAGGAAGGGCTCCCCTCCCCCACCCCCAAGAGTTTAAACCCGGGTACAAATCCCTGACTCACTGCAGCCAAATGAGAGGGGACCACGTCTTCCTGTCAGCAGTTACAAGGGAAAAGGGAGGAGAAGATGGTAGGTTTCTCTTTTGTGAATTCAGCCAGCAGAGCCCACTTTGAATCTTGGCTCTGGCCAGAACAAAATATGGGAAAGCAGAGACTGAATGAACAATAACCTGGAAAGGTGCACTGATGAATGCCATCTGCTGGCTGGACTGGTCTCAACTCAAACTCCTGGAAGAAAATCTGTGCCCCATTAGTGAGTCCCTGGCCTGATTTTGATGACTTAACCTGGGCAATTTTAAAGACTTAGAATAAGTTGAATCAAATATCAAAGAAAAACTGTGAAAAAGAAGCAAGAGAGAAATTGGCCATCAGAGTACATTCGCCAACAAATTCAGATACCTTGACATCAGCAAAAAATTAAAAGTCAAACCAGGAAATAGGAAGAGATGGCGCAGCCAAAGGAAGAAACCAAATATCCTGAGGAGATACAGGATTGAAGACAATCAAAGATAATCACTCAACTCTCCTAAATCAATTCAAAGAATTGAATATGACTAGAGATAAAGGATATTAAGACACTTGGTGTAGCAGTGTAATATTATTGATGAATTCCAAAGAGAAATATTGGATTATGTCTGTAATCTGACCTGTACCTGGCATGACTGAGTTATGATTAGGCACGGCGAAGAACAGAATTGAGGGTTTTCTGATGTTGGAGTTTTGATGTGAGAGTCTGATGCTGAAGACTTAAGTTGGAGCCCTGGGAAGTAAGCTCACAGAGGGAAGAGAAGCCAGCCCCAGGAAGAAAGGAACCTTGAATCCACAGAAAAGCAAGTCCCAGGAACACAGGAACCCAGGAAGCCTGAAACCTCGCAGACATCAGCCCATCTTGCTTCAAATAGACTTTGGTGAGGGAAGTAATTTATGCTATATGGCCTGGTAACTGTAAGCTCCTACCCCACATAAATACCCTTTATAAAAACCAAGCAATTTCTGGAATTTTGTATCAGCACCCCTTTGGCTGACTAATACAGAATTTGGTACCAAGGAATGGGGAAGTGCTTTTGCAATTACCAAAAATGCTGTAACAGTTTTACAAATGGGTAAGAGGTATTTTTTGGAGGAATTGTGAGATGCTTGATGGAAAATGCCTAGATCGCTTTGAAGAGATAGGTGATAGCAATATGGATGCTAAAGAGACTTTTTATGATGCCTTAGAAGTAAATGATGAAACTATTACTGCAAACTGGAGGAAAGGCGATCCATATTTCAAAGTTGCAGAGAACTTAGCAAGATTAACTCCTGTTGTTGTACAGAAGGCAAAATTTGAAAATGACGAGGCTGGGCATTTAGCAGAAGAACTTTCCAAAGTCAGCTCAGAGAATGAGACTTGGCTTCTGCTTGCAGCTTATAGCAAAAGGCTGGATGAGAGAGATAAGCTAAGGACTGAACTGTTTGGCAAAAGGAAAACAGAGACTGATTTTGGAAGTTCCAAACCTTTGGAAATCAAGCTCCCAGATGAAGTGCCCCATCTCAGACTTAACTAAACTTGGAACTGGTAAACCAAGATTGAAGATGAAGTTATCTTGGAAAGACTTGTGGAAGGTCTTACTGTCTGATGGCTTGGACCCCTGTATCCTGCATGCTAAATCAACAGTCTTTTTCAGATATCTGTATGAACAAAACCACTGTCAGCCTGGAATAAAATGGACATGGAAAGGAGAGATTCAAGGAGAAACAGCTTTAAGAGGAAAACCATGGAAGCTGAGGTCTGGAATTCAGACATTACCTTGGGTCAAGAGAGGAACCCCACCCATGTGTACAGAAAGGGTGAGTTTGCCCCAGCAGTTGAAGAGGGTGGATGCTCTTGTCCAATGTTATGGGAGAGTTTTGCTGCCCCAGGGTACAGAGAGGGTGAGGCAGATACCCCAAGGATTAGGGTGGTTAAGGTCAGCACCCCACAGGTCTGAGTGGGGTGGACCTGTTCCCAAAGGTTAGGGAAGGCCAGGTGGTCAACTCGTTGCTCTGAGAGGGTTGAGTCTGTATGCCAAAGTTTAGGAGAATGTTGTCTTCACATCACTGTACTAGAGGGGTTAAGACTCTAACCAAAAGATTGGGTGAGGTGTAGCAATCACCCCAACACTTTTGAAAGGAGAGGTCTGGATCTTTGTTGACACCCAGATGCTTGATGAGGGTGAAACCAAGAAAACGGCCACTGGGCAAGCATGTGGAAAGGGTGGGTTCCCACAAGGCTCCAAGGAGAAGAAACCCATTATCTTAAGTATGACTCTCAGACTTTGAAATCAAATAGTGGATGCCCTGCAGGTCTACTGAACTGCAGAGAAACTGTAACTCATGTTTCCCTCCCACTTTCTCCTTATTATAATGAAAATGTTTATCCTTTTTCTATCCACTTGTGAATTAGAAGCACATAAATTGTTATGTAATTTCAGAGGCCTATAGCAGATATGACTTTGCCCCAGGACAAACTGTATTTCTTTTAATTGATTGTGATCAGATTTAGTACTTGCATTGTAACTGATTTAAGGTGTTTTTTTTTTTTTTTTTAATGTTGTAATGTCTTTTTGGAATTCAGAGGGTGGAGTGTAGCAGTTTAATATTATTGACAAATTTCAAAGAGAAATATTGGATTATGTTTGTAATCTGATCTGTACCTGGCATGACTGAGTTATGCCACCCCTTGGTGGGTGGAGACTCACAGATAAAAGGCATGGCAAAGAAGAGAGTTGAGGGTTTTCCAATGTTGGAGTTTTGATATGGGAGTCTGATACTAAAGACTTAAGCTGGAGTCCTGGGAAGTAAGCTCACAGAGGGAATAGAAGCCAGCTCCAGGAAGAAAAGGAACCTTGACCAGAGAAAAGCAAGCCCCAGGAATGTAGGAACCCAGGAAGCCTGAAACCTCACAGATGTCGGCATCCATCTTGCTCCAAATAGACTTTGGTGAGGGAAGTAAGTTATGCTTTATGGCCTGGTATTTGTAAGCTCCTACCCCAAATAAATACCCTTTATAAAAACCAACCAATTTCTGGTATTTTGCATCAGCACCCCTTTGGCTGACTAATACACTTGGTGAGCATAAAAAAACAATTTGAAAGCCTGCAAAAAAAAAAGAGACCTGATGGGAATGAAAAACATGATGGATGACATTAAAAATACTTTAGAGGGAAGCAGATTTGGCTCAACTGATAGAGTGTCCACCTACCACATGGGAGGTCCAAGGTTCAAACCCAGGACCTCCTGATCCATGTGGTGAGCTGGCCCATGCACAGTGCTCATGTGCGCAAGGAGTGCCGTGTCACACAGGAGTGTCCCCCATGTAGGGGAGACCCATGTGCAAGGAGTGCACCCTGTAAGGAGAGCCACTCCATGCGAGAAAAGTGCAGCCTGCCCCAGGAGTGGCACCACACACATGGAGAACTGGCATAGCAAGATGATGCAACAAAAAAGAGATGCAGTTACCCAGTGCCACTGACAAGAATACAAGCGGACCAGAAGAACATACAGTGAATTGACACAGAGAGCAGACAACTCCAGGCAGAGGTGGGAGGGGAGATAAAGACATAAAAAAAAAAAATCTTTAAAAAAAAATACATTAGAGACTCATAAGAGCAGATGAATGGCACAAAAACAGAATTAGTGATTTCGAAGACTGAACATCTGAACGGGAAAAGACAGAAGAACAGAAAGAGAATAGAAATAATGGAACAGGGTCTCAGGGAATTGATAAAACATTTGCATAAGTGGCATCCCAGAAAGAGAAAGAAGAGAAAGGAAAAGGGGCAGAAAAGAATATGTGAGGAACTAATGACTGAAAACTTCCCAACCCTTATGAAAAACATAAATATCAATATCCAAGAAAGACAATGCATGCCAAACAGAATAAATCTGAATAGAACAACTTCAAGACACTTATTATTCAGAAAGGCAAATATCAGAGATAAAGAGGATTCTGAAAGCTGCCAGGGAAAAACAAAGCATCACATACAAGGGAAACTGGATAAGTGCATCATAGCATTTGTAACTAGTGCAGCTATTATATGGGTATGACAGTGGTTGAAAGGGTAAGTCTAAGGTCAGGTATATTACCAGATGGAAAGCTAATAACTGTAACATGGGACTGTACAACATAGTGAAACCTCATGTAAAATACAAATATGGACGGTATTATATACATAACACTGTTTTTTTTACAAAATATAAGCACAAATATACTAGAGAGAAGTAAACAGAATAGCAGCTATGTATGGCAGGGAAAGCATAAAGAGATTGAGGGGTTATGAGTTTTGTTTGTTTTTTGTTTTTTATTACTATCATTTTTATTGGAATAATGAAAATGCTCTAAAAAATGACTGAAGTGATGAATGCATAACAAACACAAATGATTGTACACTTTGGATGGATTTCTGCTCTATTAATATGTATCAGTAAAACAGATTTTTAAAAAAACTTAATGGGATACAGTGAAGGTAGTGGTGAGAGGGAAATTTTTAGGCTTAAATGCCAACAATAAAAAAAAGAGCTAAAATTAAATACCTAACTACACACCTGGAGGAATAAGAAAAGGAAAACAAACAACAACAACAAACCACCAGCAAATTAATCCCAAAGCAAGCAGAAGGATAAGGGAAGAAATTTTAAAGACTGGGGTGGAAATAAATGAAATTGAGAATAAAAAAACAATATAGAGAGTTAAGAAAACCAAAATCTGATTTTTAAAAATTGACAGACTCTTAGCTAGACTAACAAAGGATAAAAAAGAGACCTTGCAAATAAATAAAATCAGAAATGTGACATGGGACATATCCACTGATCCATAGAAACAAAAAGGATAAGAGGACACAGTGAAAAATAGTATGCCAACAAATTAGACAATTTGGATGAAATGGATGAATTCCTAGAAAATCAACCTACGCTGAGTAAAGAGTGGACAGAAGATCTCAAGAGACCAATCACAAGTAGAGATTGAATTAGTCATCAAAAATCTCCTAACTGGGAAGCAGATTTGGCTCAACTGATAGAGCATCTGCCTACCATATGGGAGGTCCAGGGTTCAAACCAGGGCCTCCTGACCCTTGTGGTGAGCTGGCCCATGTGTAGTGCTGATGAGCACAAGGAGCACCATGCCACACAGGGGTGTCTCCTGCTTAGGGGAGCACCATGCTCAAGGAGTTCACCCCTCAAGGAGACTCACCCTGTGTAATAAAAGCACAGCCTGCCCAGGAGTGGCACCGCACACAGGGAGAGCTAATGCAGCAAGATGACACAAAAAAAGACACAGATTCCTGGTGCTGCTGACAAGAATTCAAGTGGACAAAGAAGAACACACAGCGAATAGACACAGAGAGCAGACAATGGGGACAGGAGGGAAGGGGAAAGAAATAAATAAAAAATAAATGTAAAAAAAAAAATCTCCCAACAAAGAAAAGCCCAGGACCAGACAGCTTCAATGGTGAATTCTACAAATCATTCCAAAAAGAACTAATACCAGTCTTACTCAAACTCTTCCAAAAAATCAAAGACCAGGGAATATTACCAAACTCTTTCTATGAAGCCACATCACCCTAATACCAAAACCAGATAAAGATGCAAGAAAAGAAAATCACAGACCAATCTCTCTAATGAATACAGATGCAAAAATCATCAACAAAGTACTTGCAAATCAAGCAACACATCAAACGAATTCTATACCATGACCAAGATGGTTATATTCCAGGTATACATGGATGGTTTACCACAAGGAAATCAATTAATTTAATACATCGCATTAACAAATTGAAGAAGGAAAATTGCATGATCCTCTCTAATGATTCAGAAAAGGTAAATGACAAAATCCAGTCTCCCTTCTTGATAAAAACACTTTGAAAGACAAGAGCAGAAGGAAACTTCCTCAACATGATAAAGAGCATATATGAAAACAACTACAGCTAACATACTCAATGGTGAAAGACTGAAAGTTTTCCCTCTAAGATACAGAACAAGAAAATGATGCCCATTGCCACCACTCTTATTCAGCATTGTTTTAGAAGTTCTTGCTAGAGCAGTCAGGCAAGAGAATGTAGTAAAGAGCATCCAAATTGGAAAGGAAGAAGTAAAACCATTATCATTTGCAGATGATATGATCCTATAAATAGGAAGTCTCAAAAAATCTACAACAAAGCTACTAGGGCTAATATACAGGTTCGGTCCCACTCCCCTTGGGACCTATGGTAACCACTAAGTTTCACTTTTTGAAGAATACGATTCACAGTTACTTGCAATAGTATTGATGGTTTGACATATTGGTCTGTTTCCTTTTATTAGGCACTGCCTATATTCTCAAGAGACTCTTGCCCCTCTATTTGAGGACATAGCAGGACTTCCCATGATGGGAGTTTAATATTTTTTTTTATTATGTAGGTCTCCACCCACTGATCTAAGTTCCCTCTCAATTAGACATGGAGTGGGCATCACCTTTCCAGAGTCCTCAGGACTCAGGAATGGACTAAGTAGACTTACTGTTATTCTACTGTAGACTTATTTTTATTCTAGCAATGGAAGAACTTTTATCATTGACGTGGAGGCAGTGGCCGCCAGAGCTTCTGAGAGGAGAGAGAGGGAAAAACAGGTGTAATATGGGGCATTTTTTGGAACACTGGAATTGTCCTGAATGACTTTGTAATGATGGATATGGGCCATTATATATTTTGTCATAACTTACAAAATTGCGTGGGGCAGAGTGTAAACTATAATGTAAGCTATAATTCACGCTTAGTAGCAAAGCTCCAATATGTGTTCATAAGTTGTAGCAAATGTACCACACTAATGAAGGATGCTGTTAATGTGGTAAAGTGTGAGAGGGGTAGGGAGTGGGGCATATGGGAATCCCCTATATTTTTTATATAACATTTATGTAATCTAAAGTATTTAAAAATATTTTTTAAGTACTAAAAAATAAACAAGTTCAGCAAAATGGCAAGATATAAGATCAACAGGCAAAAATCAGTAGTGTTTCTATACATTAGTAATGAACAATCTGAGGAGGAAATCAAGAAAAAAATTCCATTTAGAATAGCAACCCAAAATATCAAATTTTAGGAGTGAATTTAACTAAAGAAGTAAAGGATTTGTACAGAAAAAACTATACAACATTGCTAAAAGAAATCAAAGATGACCTAAATAAATGCAAGGGCTCATGGATTAGAAGACTAAATATTAAGATGTCAGCTCTACTAAAATGGATTTACAAAGTCAACTCAAATCCAAGAAAAATTCCAACAGCCTATTTTGCAGAAGTGGAAAAGATAATTATCAAATTTATTGGGAAGAGTAAGTAGCCCCAAATAGCCAGGCATCTTGAAAAGAATGAATAAAATTAGATGACTCTCACTACATGACCTTAAAGCATATTACAATGCTATAGTGGTCAAAAGTGGATAGTATAGGCACAAAAATATATGTATTGACCAATGGGACTGACTGACTGTCAGAAACACTCCCACATGTCTATGGTCAACTGATATTTTACAAGGCTGCCAATTCCACTCAAATGGGATAGAATAGTGTCTTCAATAAATGGTGCTGGGAGAACTGGATAGCCATAAAAGAAGGAGTATCCCTACTCACTCACTAAGACCTAAATAGAAAAGACATTTTCTTCTTCTGGAAGAATGCATCTCATTATTGTGTTTGGCAAGATTTCAAAAACTATACACAAAGTATGAACAATGAAATGAAAATTGGATAAATGGGACCTCCTTAAAATTAAAAACTTTTGTGCTTCAAAGGAGTTCATTAAGACATTGGAAAAGCATCCTAATCAATAGGAGAAAATACTGGGAAACCAGCTATCTGATAAGAGTCTAATATCCAACATGTATAAAGAAATCCTACAACTCAACAATAAAAAAGACAAAAAAAAAAAAACACTTAAAAAATAGGCAAAAGGCATAAATAGACTTTTTTTTAAAAGAGGAAATACAATTGGCTAAAAAGTACATGAAAAGATGTTCAACATCATTAGCAATTAGGAAAATGAAAAAAAAAACTACAATGAGATAAGATTTCACACCTACTAGAATGACTGCTAATAAAAAATCAGAAAACTACTAGTTGGAGAGGAGATAGAGAAATAGGAACACTCATTCACTGTTGGTGGGAATGGAGAATGGTGGTATATACATACAAAGGAATATCATTCAGCTGTAAAAAGGAATGAAGTACTAACACGTGAGGAATCTTAAGGACCTTATGTTGGGTGAAATAAGCCAGACACAAAAGGACAAATATTGTATGATTTCACTGATAAGAACTAAATATAATAGGCAAACTCAGAGGTAGAATCTAGAAGAGAGGTTACCATTAGTTAGAATAGGAGTAGAGGATGGGGAGCCAATGTTTAATCTGTGCAGAGTTCATAACTAGGTTGATTGTAATGGTTTGGAAATGGACAGAAGTGAGGGCAGCATAACAATGTGAGTATAATTAACAGTGCTGAAGTATGTCTCAGAACATGGTTGAAAGGGAAGCTTCGGGTTGTATATATTGCCAGAAGAAGGTTGGAGGACAAAACATGGGATTGTGTAATACAGTGAACTTGTGGTGGCCAAGAATTGTGGTTAATAATACAAATATAAGAATGTTCTTTTAGGATCCGGAACAAAAATATGCCACTTGTACAGGGTGTTAATAATAGGAATAATAATAATAATATGGGGGGGGGGGGCGGGGGGATGCACCTGAAGCAAAATATAGAGTACAGTTAGTAATAATTTAACATTCTTGCATTAATTGTAACAAAGATACCACACTAATATTAACTGTCAAAAATGGGTGGGTAGGGTGATGTTTTATGGGAACTTTGCATATTTCATTCTTAGAAAAATATTTTATGCCATGGAAACAATCATAGCTACTTGCCAGTTATACTGTTTTACTCTGAGCCTTCTCTAGAAGATGTTAAGTACTTTACATGACAAACAAGGAATGTATATAATTTACATTCTACCTGTCAATTAACATAACCCTGGTGTAACAGTTTGATACGGTTATGAATTCCAAAAATATATATTGGATTAAGTTTGTAATCTGATCTGTACCTGAGCATGATTGAGTTATGATTAGGGCTTTGGCCACGTCATTAGGGCATTGAGTCCCCACCACTTAGGGACTCACAGATACAAGGCATGACAAAGGACAAAGTTGGAGCTTTTTGATGGAGGGTTTTTTGATGTTGGAGTTTGATGCTGAAGACTTAAGCTGGAGCCCCAGGAAGTCAGAATGCAGAGGAAAGGGAAGCAAGCCCCAGGAAGAAAGGACTCTTGAACCCAGAGAAAAGCAAGCCCCAGGAATGTAGGAACCCAGGAAGCCTGAACCCTTGCAGATGTCGGCATCCATCTTGCCCCAAATAGACTTTGGTGAGGGAAGTAACTTATGCTTTATGGCCTGGTATCTGGAAGCTCCTACTCCAAATAAATATCCTTTATAAAAACCAACCAATTTCTGATATTTTGCATCAGCATCCCTTTGGCTGACTAATACACCTGGTAAGAAGATAAAGATGGAATACAATCAGGTGTCTCAACAGACAGGGTCTTTTGAACACCATGTAAATTATATAGCTAGATACTTCTGTGGGATATAAAGGTATCCTTGTTGCCAAAGGTATGTTTTCTCGGTAGAGAGAGGTCCACACAGTAGCTAACAAAACATTAAAATTTCTTCTTGGAGAAATCCTGCTACTTTCTCAAATAAGATGGCAAAAAGCCCTGGATTATATAATCTTTGCCCAATAAAAGAAAACAGGCCAATAAGCCAAGCCCTTGATCTTAAGGCTTGCACTTACAAACTTTATTCCTGTAATAATGAAATTAAGCCTAAGTATAACTAATGCCTCAGAATTGTCTCCTGAAAACCTCCTTGTTACTCAAATGTGGCCTCTAAGCCAAACTGCAAATAAACTCACTATCTCCCTTCCCCCCTTGATGTGGGATATGACTCCCAGGGATCAGCCTTCCTGGCACCAAGGGATTACTACCATGCATTAATCAACAATGCGTTTGGATAAAGACCTTGACCAAAGGGAGAAATATTAAATAAAACTGAGTTTTTATGGCAAGGAAATTTCAGAGTGAGCCCGGAGGTCATTCTGGAAGTTTCACTAATATAGATCCCAGCCAGACTTCACAAACTCCCATAGTAAACAAAGCCTCAAACAAGTGTTCCTGAGGGTTCTAGGGACATCTGGACACCATAGGCAAGCCACATGGCCTTATGAAATCAATAACCCCTCAGTGGGCCCTGCCTGGGAATATATGTAAATCTATTTCCCCAATATATCAGTTATACTAATTTATAAATTCCCTAATCATGAATTTCTGTCCCTTTTATCCAAACTTATAATTTTCAATTTACTTGTTAAATATATTTCTTAGAGACTTAAAGTCTTCAGATTCTTCATAGGCCAGCTGATCCCTGAAACTCAGCAGGCATGTAGTTAACTCCTGCTCTCCAGGTCTCCATGCCTTCCCTGGACAACTAACAGAATAATGAGGCTGGAGCAGCCCCACTCCACAAAAAAGGGGTATCTTCAACTGCAAGCAAAACAAGTCAATTTCTCTGCTCCATAATATCTACCAGTATCTATGAAGCAGCATAGCAGACATTGTCCCAAACCCCTCTAGATTGAGGAATGAACAAAAACGGAGGGCAGTGTAACCACTGACAAAGCAGATTTATTTTTATTTAGTTATCTTGTGTTAATTAACTTGTAACATTGATATAATAATAAATTTTAAAAATAAAAACACACACAAGAGGGTGTGGAGTAATGGAAATTCTCATACTTCCTTGAAAAAATGAAAAATGAAATGAAAATGAAAATGAAAAATCCCTTGGGTGAACATTTTGGCAATTTTTTTATGTAGTCCATAAATGATACAAACTGTGTCAACAACAGAAATAACTAATTACTTTTCCTTATCAAACTTTATAAGCAGAAAGGGGTCTAACAGTAACCAGCACACAATAACCAAGTAAGAAGTTCAAACATTTGAATTAGCAATCAATCTTAAAGAGAAATATACAGTCTTGTTGTTCTATCTTTTAAGAAATGAAAGTTATGTATCCTTACATATCATAATAAAATTCTAATAATAAATGGAAAAATTGTAATAATGCTAACAGAAAAGGCCAATGTATTATAATGTTAAGACAAAGATTATATGAATATCCAATGGAGACTTTAAGGGAGAAAACTTGTCACAAATACATCATTTTAAGGGAGACAAGTGGTTGTAAAGCTTAACCATAAAAGGAAATAGCCTGATAAACATTATTTTGATTTTTAATCTGCTTGGGAGAAACAACTAAATTCTAGTTTCCATCCAATAGTCAAGTGATTAATAAATCCAGATCCTGTAAGAAAATTTTATTTTTTCCTTCAATTAATCAAGAAAGATGACCACCCCTGGGAATATTACTTAAATATAATATTACTAAAATCTCAGGAAAATACCAAATTAAGTATAGTAAAGATATTATACAACAAAGAAATAGTGAAGAAATAATATTAATACTTTAGAATAAGTATATATAATAAGCTTTATGGTTACTATCTTTGTATATAACAACAGAAAAAGATATTCAGGACAAAAAAGAGATGGTACAAATAGAAAACCCAGGAAATAAAGGCAGATTAAAATGCAAGTTTAACAATAATTAAATATAAATATTTCACAAAAACAATATTGTGAAGTAAATTTACAAAGAAAAGAAATGCATGATCTATAAGACACATCTAAAACATAATCCAGGTTTGTCTGTAAAGGCAGAACATATGTTCTACTGTTTCTACACTAAAAAGAACAGATCTTGTGTCAATATCACAAAAAAGAGACAAAGACAAAATACTAGAAATTGAGTATCCCTTCATAATGATAACATGATTTCAATTACCAGGAAAATGCAGCAATTTAAAACTTGTACATGCCTAATAGCATGACTTTTGAAAAGTGGCAGAAATATAATACGTAATAGAAAAACCCAAACTGAACTGAAGCTTTTGCACAACTCCCAGCAATTTATAGAACAAGCAGAGAAAATATCAGAAAAGACAGACTATTTAATCATCACGAATAATAAATTTCACTCACTGTACAACATACCTACCAAAAGTAAATGACACCTTTTTCCATGAACTTAAGAACTGGTAGAGGTGAGGGACAAAATGAGAGGGGTTAGGAGGCTCCGGGCAGCTCTGACCAGGGAAGAAAGGTGGAGGTAAAGAAGGGGCCAGGTGCAGACGTTGTGTTCGGAAGATGAGGTAAGGGATTTGCTGATCAGGTGGATGTGAGCTGGAGAAACACAAAAAGAAAAGACATGGCAACATGGCCGAACAGCTGTCAAGATGGAGACACTTTACATGGAAAGTGGGAAACCACAAAATGACAGGTTCAAGAATTCTAGAGTTTGAGTTTGGTTTCAGCAAGTTAGACATCCATACGGAGATGTTGCAGAGTCAGTTGTGAGTGAATCTGGACTGCAAGGACAGGACTGGGATGAATTAATAAATGAGTCATGCTAGAAGAGATGTGTTTGAAGCCAGGCATCTGGATGCTACCAAGTGAATGAGTTCCCGAAGAAAGAAAATGGTTCAAGAACAGAAACCTGGGGAAACATTCATGCTTAGAAGTTTTGGAGAAAAAGCAGAGACAAAGAAGGAAAGGACAATGAGGACAGATAAAATGAAAAAGGAGAATGTGCTTAACCTGAGGCTAAGTGATGGCAGCATTTCAAGAAGTAAAGAGGCAGCAAGAGCGTCAAATGTACTTGATAGAGTAAATCAAAGGTGGATGAGAGGGAAAATTGGACTGTGGTGACGATTTCTTAACTCTGTACATTTACTAAAAAACCCCAAGGAACTGTATAATTAAAACAGGTGAATTTTTTTTTTTTTTTATTTTTTATTGACTTTGTAATAATATTACATTAAAAATATATATGTGAGGTCCCATTCAACCCCACCCCCCCACCCCCCCTCTCCCCCCCCAACAACACTCGTTCCCATGATCATGACACATCCATTGGATTTGGTAAGTACATCTTTGGGCACCTCTGCACCTCATAGACAATGGTTCACATCATGGCCCATACTCTCCTCTATTCCATCCAGTGGGCCCTGTGAGGATCCACGATGTCCGGTGATCACCCCCGAGGCGCCATCCAGGGCAGCTCCACGTCCCAAATACGCCCCCACCTCTCATCTCTTCCTGCCCTTCCCCATACCCATCGTCCACCATGTCCACTTTTCCCAATCCAATGCCACCTCTTCTATGTGGACATTGGATTGGTTGTGTCCATTGCACCTCTATGTCAAGAGGAGGCTCAGATTCCACATGGATGCTGGCTGCCATCCTCCCATTTTCAGTTGTAATCACTCTAGGCTCCATGGTGTGGTGATTGTCCTTCTTCAACTCCATCTTAGCTGAGTGTGGTAAGTCCAATAAATCAGATTGTAGGTGCTGGAGTCTGTTGAGGCTCAGGACCTGGCTATCACATTATCAGTCCAGAGATTCAAATCCCCTAACTATATCTTAAACCCCAACGTTAACTGCACCTCCAGCAGATTAGTATGAAAGTCTTATGAAGGGAGATCCCATCTGAGTCCAGATTCATCACACATAAACACCATTTCCAGAGAGGGGCCATCTGCCCTGGTAGTAAACCCCATCGGCCATGACCATAACTCTCATGGGTCTCTTTAGCCTTCATAGGAACCAATATCTGGGGGTTGTATCTGCTTTATCTGTCTCTCTGACTCTGCTCAGTTGTGCATGAGGGCAATCCTTCTGCCAGCCTCCAGACTCTTTTTTAGAAACTCATAGCCATATAGACTCATTTCTCCTTTCCATTTCCCCCTTACTTTAGGTCAAACAGCATTTTTTTTTTTTTAATTTTTTTATTTTTTATTGACTTTGTAATAATATTACATTAAAAATATATATGTGAGGTCCCATTCAACCCCACCCCCCCACCCCCCCTCTCCCCCCCCCCCCCCAACAACACTCGTTCCCATCATCATGACACATCCATTGGATTTGGTGAGTACATCTTTGGGCACCTCTGCACCTCATATACATTGGTTCACATCATGGCCCATACTCTCCTCTATTCCATCATGTAGGCCCTGTGAGGATTTACAATGTCCGGTGATTACCTCTGAAGCACCATCCAGGGCAGCTCCATGTCCCGAAGATGCCTCCACCTCTCATCTCTTCCTGCCTTTCCCCATACCCTTTGTCCATTATGTCCACTTTTCCCAATCCAATGCCACCTCTTCTATGTGGACACTGGATTGGTTGTGTCCATTGCACCTTTATGTCAAGAGGAGGCTCAGATTCCACCTGGATGCTGGATGCAATCCTCCCATTTTCAGTTGTAATCACTCTAGGCTCCATGGTGTGGTGGTTGTCCTTCTTCACCTCCATCTTAGCTGAGTGTGGTAAGTCCAATAAATCAGATTGTAGGTGCTGGAGTCTGTTGAGGCTCAGGATCTGGCTATCACATTGTCAGTCCAGAGATTCAAATCCCCTAAATATATCTTAAACCCCAACATTAACTGCACCTCCAGCACATTAGCATGAAAGTCTTATGAAGGGAGATCCCATCTGAGTCCAGATTCATCACACATAAACACCATTTCCAAAGAGGGGCCATCTGCCCTGGTAGTTAACCCCATCAGCCATGACCATAACTCCCATGGGTCTCTTTAGCCCTCAAAGGAACCAATATCTGGGGGTTGTATCTGCTTTATCTGTCTCTCTGACTCTGCTCAGTTGTGCATGAGGGCAAACCTTCTGCCAGCCTCCAGACTCTTTTTTAGAAACTCGTAGCCATATAAACTCATTTCTCCTTTCCATTTCCCCCTTACTTTAGGTCAAACAGCATTTTAAAGCCATGGTATTTTATGTAGACATGGATATTCTGCTGATCCGCATTGAACCTTCCGTATAAGGTCATTTTCCAGTTGCATCATCAGTTGGTAGTTGATAGTGGTCCCTCGTTGCCAGGGAGGCTCATCCCCGGGTGTCATGTCCCACGCTGGAGGGAAGGCATTGCATTTACATGCTGAGTTTGGCTTCGAGACTGGCCACATTTGAGTAACATGAAGGCTGACAGGAGGAAATTCCCAGGCACAATGTTGCTCTAGGCCTTGTTCTTATTTTAGGTTTATCAGCTCACAAGCATAGTCATTAGCATCAGGGGCTCACTGTTGAACCCTCACTCCCTCCCGGTCCCCGCCGCTGTACCTGGGAGACTATCGCTGCTCCCCTAGGGACCACGACAAAGCACCACTGGCCAGGAACCCAGTACCCCCCCTGCTGGGTTTTTAATTGTTGCCACTATGAGTATATCCAATCATTACCATGCATCCTGGACATATGTTCTGTACAGCTCCCTGTCAGCCATATATCACCTGTCATTGTTATCCCATACCAGTATCCCTCCATTGCCATTGTTGAAACACTCTGTGATCCAGAACTCCCCGAAATTTGAAGCCCAATATAATGTCATGGTCCCTTACTAGGGAATGGCATATAGCGATGGGTTTAAAGGATAGATAAAGAACTTGGATAAAGTTAGATAAAGAACTTAGATAAAGAATGTTGACTTGAAAAAATTCCACATCCTATCCTTTTCCCCCCCCCCCCCCCTAATTATTCAGCGTTTCTTCGTAGGAGTCCTAGACCACAGCAATGCATATATATAATATACAACACTCCCATACATTCACCACAACACCTTTTTCCTTCCACAGCGATACTCTTACACCCTATTCACATCATATTTACTTAAGGTGATGTACCGAGTCTGAGATATTAGCTTCCTAACATGGTAATATCTGTGCTTTCATTATGGTGCATACTTTAGGATACACAGTTCTTTACATTTTTAGTTCTCCTATGTTTTACATTATGGTTTACATTATCAGTCTGTCGTCTCCTATATGTTATAGTGTAATATTACATGTTTTATATCCATCCTTGTGTACTCTCAAGAAACTCCTCCCTTGCCCCCCATTTACTTTGGTTCCACACATTTAACATCCATTTTCCCTTCCACCTTGGTGCCCACAGTGACAGTCAACCTCCGTTTCCTGAGGAGCCACTTCCAGAGATAGATGGAATAGTGTTTAGGGCCTAACTTGCTCATCTGCCCCAATGCCCTGGGAGCCACCCTTTCTCTCGAGGGATAGAGTTCCCTCTATTTGGTGGCATTAGTCCTCCCCAGGATGTGGGTCCACCCCCACTCTCACTACTTGGGATTCTACCCCATGGTGTCACCCACTCTGGCAGAATGAGCATTTAGACATTCCCCAGGAGCCCGTCCTGCATCAGACCCTCCCCTCCGAGCATTCTAAACAGGTAACCCTCTTTATTATATTTTGATATTATTTTCTCGGCATTTTACTCTCCACCACCTCCTAACCCTCTCCTGTGTTCGTATGCTACCCCTCCCTCCCCCCACTTTTGGGCAACATTACCCAACCGTCCCTCCCCAGCCACCCTCAAACCCGTAAAGCCCCAACCAAAGGCAACCCCTTGCCCCCATTTTATCTCTTCTTTGTGTTCATACTTACCACCATCTCGTCTTAAGTTCCACCCCTGCAGACATCGGCTCATATCCTTCCTCCACCCTCCGATTTCCTGTAAGCCTATCGTTCAGTCTCTTGCTATCTAGGGCAGCTTGTTTATTTCATATCATTGAGGTCATGTAGTATTTGTCCTTCAATGTCTGGGTTGCTTCACTCAACATAAGGTTCTCAAGATTCATCCATGTTATCACATGAAAACAGGTGAATTTTAGGGCATGTATATTATACAGCAATGGAGTTGTTAAAAAAAAAATTTTTGACACACGACTATAGTGTGGTTAATGCTTTTTACTCCCAGGTACTCACCCAGGGGAAATGAAACATTTACAGTAAGGACTTGCATATGAATAACTACAATATCTTTATTCATAATATCCCAAATTTTTACTGACCACAGAAAGGAAAATGGGTAGTCATTCTGTAGCACAGTCATTTAATACTGTCAAAGTAAATCTATCAAGAAAATATGATTATAAACACATGCGTGGAAAAACAGAGCACCAAAATATATGGAGAAAGAGTGACATCATCAAAGTGACCATGGAAGACACCACCTGCAAAAACCTCCACTTGCAATTCAATGAATAAAAGGACAAATCCCACTTGGATTCGGGAGAATGATAGAGACTAGAAAAGGACTCCACAAATGCTGAATTGAAGAAAAGGAAAAATATCAGGAAGGAAATTTCCATCCTGGGCAGACTGGTCCCCCACCCTCCCCCTTATTCAGTCCTGTGCAGCTTGGGAGTCGCTCAGAAACAGAGCGGCAGGAATCCCTCCCACCAAACATACAGACTACAGAGTTACTCACAGCAGTGTTAGAGCCCCATGCATATCCAGGCACAAGGTCCCAAATCCTCAAGAGACCCAGAATGGAACACAACCACTTAGGAGTGCTGTATACAAAAGGGCCCACAAGGCCAGGGGAAAAAAAGAGGGACCTCAGCTGGCAAGTGGTGCACTCTCTCAAATCCAGTCTTTGTTGACTGGACACCACCTAAAAGCAAAATGGACTTTTCTGGAGTGACCCACCTTTCAGGACTGACACCACCTGGCTCTTCCATATGGGATATCCTAATGGAAAGAAACCTGAGGCAGAAAAGTCTGAGAAAGGGTTAAAAAAAGGGGGGTGGGGAGGGAGAGTTAAACTAAATTGCTGTAAGATAGGAACTGAAAAGTGCAAGGAAAATGTGGCACTTAGTGAGGGAGAGAATAAAAACAAATCAGAGGAGCTAGGGAGAAAATTATGCACAAAAACAAACAGAATAGATCAAGATTCCGGAGAAACAGAAAAGGAAAGGAAGCTTTCTTCTGGAGGCAAAACAATTGCACAAAAAGTGCAACCTTAAAAATTAAACCACATATCCAGAGCAAGAACCAATTAAAAAATAAATAAAGATCAATAACGAGAGAGTTGTCTTGCAAAACCCTGTAAACAAACTAGACTCAGCAGAATATACATTCTTCTCAAATACACATGGAAGATTTCCCAGGTTAGACCATATGTAACCCTACAACATACATAGAAACACTTATCATAAGTATCTTCTGTGACCAATATGGAATGAAACTAGAAATCATTAGCAGAAGGCAACTGAAAAATTCACGAATATGTGGAAAATGAACACCACCTTTTTAAATAACTAACAGGAATTTAGAAAACACATTGAGACAAACAGAAATGAATACACAACGTATCAATACTTATAGGATGCAAAGAAAACACTGCCTATGGGGAAATTTATAGCCATAAACACCTTCATTCAAAAAGAACAACCATCTTAAACCAAAAATGTAATTCTACACAAGAAAGAACTAGAAAGTGAAGAGCAAACACAATTTCTACAAACACATCCAGTCTTCTTTATAATATTTACTCATAAAAATTCACTGTTCTGAAAAAAAGTTGTCATGTGTATTTTTAATAAGCAGTATTTTGGGTAAGCATTTATTATATTTTTATTTTCCATCATGTTAATTTATATTTTCAAGTTACTCTTCATCTTTCTTGTCTAGCTATGCTGCCACATTCTAGAGGCAAGTGATTATCTCTGAGTCAGGGTTGTGCCAGGAAGGGGGATTATACTGGCATGTCAAACGATCAGTCTGCCCAGTGGCGTTTTGGTTTAGAAAAGATAATTTAGAGTAAAATGACAAGGTTAATTTTTGCATATAATACCAAGGTCTTCATTTGTGGAGATGGGAAAAACATGGAAAGAACAGGCATGTTACCTGAAACCTCAAGGATTTGGAGGGGCAAAGCCCTAGCCTAGAAAATTTGCTTGGGATAAGAATTAGTTTAAAGGCTACATCTATAAACGCCGGAGAAATTGGAGAGCCTGCTCATTCCAAAAAGCGAGAGCAGAGCGCACTGCAGGCAAACGGGGTGGACTGGACAGGAAAGGGCAGCAGAAAGGAACATTCAGGATCTGAAGGCCATTCATTATAAGTTCTTGTTCCAAGGCCAGTGGGAATCCATCTGAATAAACACTTTTGTTGCCATACAGCTCAGTCTGTAATTTCTCCATCGACACGTTTGTTTCCATTAAAGCCAGAAAGGCAACATTAAAATAAATTTCCTTTTTTTTGGAGTGAAAAGGATATTTAAAATGAAGTAAATGTGTCGTTTTAATGTTAGTGCTTGTAAATTATTCACCATCTTTTTCCACTACGTTGGAGTCGCAGGATAGAGCAACTGGTGAAGATTAAACCGAAACGCAGACAAAGGGCGCCATCTTCCCTCCCTCCAGCCAGCGCGGCGCAGCCGACGGCCCTGTCGCCAACGCACCCAATGGGAAGGTTCCAAGACTTCGCGGGTTTGTTTCGGTATTACCGGATGTGCTTTTTCTGGGTCTGTACTAGCCCAGGATTGTTGTCTACAGAAACCTGACTGACCCAAAAAGGCAAACACCCGACAGGATGTCAGGTTTCGCGCCGGCAACCCCCTCAGTACACGCGTACTTAGGTTAAACAAGTCTTGCTAAAATACTACACGAGAAAGTGAAGAATCATCCACATGGCGACAGTGAAGAAAATGAAGCTCTGTGCTCGCTATTTCAGGAAAAACCTCTCGCAGCGGCCGCGGCGAAGCTCCCGCCCCAGGGCAAGCTGCAGCAGGAAGTTTCACTCACTGCGGACGTCGCCGGGTCGTCCCGGAGCCAACGGCGCCTCCCGCCGGGAGCAGGGCGGTCTCCCCTCCGCGCGCGGAACCCTCCGTCCACGGCCACCGTGGACCCGCGCCCTCTCCCCACCCGCCCACCTGGACCCTCCCCGGTAAACCTCCGCACCGTGGGGCGCGTGTCCGCGGCCTCCCACGTGACTCGCGCGGCCCCCGCCCGCTCCGCGTCCGCCCTCCTCCGGCCTGCGGGGCCTCGGCCCGGTCGGTCAGTTGTCAGCTGCGTGTTGGTAAATTTCCTGGGGCTGGAGGAGAGTGACTGTCCAGCGCCGCACTGACAGCTGGAAGCCGCGCGGGCCGAAGCCGGGGTTCCCAGCGCAGGGCGCAGAGCTGCGGGGGCCGAGGAAGCCCAGCAGGGGGCGCTGCGTGAGCCCCGCGGTGGGCGAGGCTCCTCCTCCTCCTCCTCCTCCGCCTTCCTCAGGACTCCCTGCCAGTGCTCCCGGGGCGGGGTCTGGGGTGGGGTGGGCGGGTTCTAGGGTAGAAATGAAGAAGCTCTCTATTTTTCCATTGTTGTGAATTTCTCCCTTAGGCTCCTACTTTGATAAGTGAGCATTGCCTGGTCCGGGGAAGTGAAATATCACAAATTAATTGAAATTGCAAAGCTTGTTTTACACCGAGAAAATGAACCCTGTTGCAGAAAGTTTTCCTGCCCAGTTCAGATCCGTCCGTCAGCATCTTGGAGCACATAATGTCCACACCCTGCAAGTGTCTTAGGAGTTGGTCTGCCTGAACGCTGGTCTTACCTGTCAGTGCTCTCGGCCCGTCAGCTCCTAAACGTCAGCAGGAGGAAGATGGAGCCTGGTTCAGTGGGCTGCTCTGAGGTTCATGTGGGAACCAGGCAAACAGCTGAGAATAGTATTTGTGATCCCTGCTACCTCTTTTATGATCTATTATGAGTTAAAATAGATTTTTAAAAAATCTCTGAGCAAGTTTTAAATTAATTTGCCAAATATTCTTAATTCAGAGGTGCCATTTGTAAGGTTCATCAGTGTTTTTACATCTTCCTCTTCCAAGCAAATGCAGGATCTTTCTCCCTGATTCACTCTTTTTTTTTTTTAAGATTCATTTTATTTATTTCTCTCCCCTTCCCCCCTATTGTCTGCTCTCTGTGTCAATTCATTGTGTCTGCTTCTGTGTCCGCTTGCATTCTTGTCTGCGGCACCGGGAAACTGCGTCTCTTTTTTTGTTGTATCATCCTGCTGCGTCAGCTCTCTGTGTGTGTGGCACCTCTCCTGTGCAGGCTGTGCTTTTTTCATGCAGGGCAGCTCTCCTTGTGGGGCACACTCCTTGCGTGTGGGGCACCCCTGTGCAGGGGACACCCTTGCATGGCACAGCACTTCTTGCGTGTGGCAGCACTGTGCGTGGGCCAGCTCACCACACAGGCCAGGAGGCCCTGGGTATCGAACCCTGAACCCTCCATACGGTAGGCAGACACTCTATCAGTTGAGCCATGTCTGCTTCCCCCTGATTCATTCTAAAGACCAGTATCTGAGACACTGGGGTTTCAAAGAGAGGAAGAGTTTGTTTGTACAAGCAAGGGAGCACAGTAGACTAATGACCCAAAACTGCCTTCTGGATCTGCAGACATCCTAATATTTTATAACATTAGGATACTGTTGAGTAATTGGAGTGGAACTGGCACTGGTTTCTCTGTTAATAAACACTAAAGGGCCTGAACAGGATGCGGGGTGGGCAACAAACCAGGGTGAGTCACAAGGTTCTGGGATAGGAAAGGACAGAGTGGGTCAGTTACAAGGATTTTCATATGGATATTAAACAGAGGAGGGTGGAGTGGTTTTCATCACAGTAGTAAGTATATACAAAGGTGAGGATAATTCTAGAGCAACCATCAACAGGGATGAGACCTGTTTAGAATGATCATAACAATAGCAGGTCTAGGCTAAGTCCAGCAATTTCAGATATAATCCTTGGCTATTTTATATTAATAATGTAAGGGCATCTATACAATGAACTTTTAATAATAATTGCTTGTTAATTCTTAACCCTCAGTTACAACTTGGCTACTCTCAAAGAAAACATAAAGTAAAATGTCTCCCTCTATGTCAATGATTCTCAAATGATTTGGGGGTGTTTTCTGGGTTAGAAAAAGTGATGGCCTGGATTGGTCCCATTGTTCAGTGTTCTCAGATACCCTCCAGTATTTAAGCCCTTTAATGCAGAAGATACATGTATCTTCTACAACAGGATTAGCTGCACGTACCATATTGTATAAGGTACACTGAATGTTCAATATGAACGCACTGTCAAGACACCACTGCAGCTTTCAGACCTGAGCCACTTCAGAGGAAAGCTAAGAGATGAATGAGATGAAGCACTGTAACTATTGTTACTGAGCAAAAGTGGGGTCCTTTGCCTGATGTACTTCAAAATTACCAAAATGAGACATCAGGGTTTCAAAGAGAGTTTATTGCCAGCTCATAGCGAGATCAGATGGCCTAATGGCCTAAATTTGTCTCCCCAAATTTGAGGAGTTTAGAGTTGTTATAGATTCAATCAGGGAAGGATGGAGTGGTTACCATCATAATAGCAAGTATACATAAGGGTGAAAACTAGTTTGGAATAACCATAAACAAGGGTGAGAGTGGTGAGTTTCAGTAATTTCAGGTATTAACTTTTGGCTATTCTGTAATATCTGGAATAGTAAAACAAAAAAGCATCTATATAAAGATTTGGTAATCATAATCATTTGTTAATTCTTAACCCTTGGTTACACTATGACTGAGAAACTGGTTCTATGCTTTTTCCTTGTCATATGAAATCTCAGGATTGTTCTTATTAATTACAAGTCATTGTATAACTAAGAATTATGAATTAACAAATGTAGTAGTACAAACACAAGAATGTTCCTCTATTATAAGGTGTTAAGAATATGGAGATGCATGGAAAAATACAACTCATGTTATACATAGACTACAAATAACAGTAATATTGTAATGTATTTACAGCAGTAGCAAAGAAGGTACTATATCATGCTAAGGATCAATAATTGGGTATATAACAGGGAATAGAATTTTTACCTTTGGAGTAATGAAAACATTCTGAAATGGGCCAAGCTGATGACAGCATATCTCTGTGATGAAACTGAATGCCGAGTGTACATTTTGGATGGACTGTACACGGCAAGGGATAGTACAACACAGTGAACCCTGCGGTGAATGATGGACTATGGTTAACAATACACATATGAGAATGTTCTCTTATGAACTGTAACAAATATATCCTACTAATGAATATATGGTGTTAATAATAGGATGTCTGGGGACTATAGATAGCAGTAGTATTATGATGGTGTTCCTTCATCGATTGTAACAAATGTATCACAACAATGTATGTTGTTGGTGGGGCAATGTATGGGAATCCTGTACAGTATGCAAGATAGTTTTGTTAACTTACAAGGTCTCAAATGAAAAAAGAAATTCAAAGCCCCAATCATAACTTAGTCATGCCCAGGTACAGACCAGATTACAAGCATAATCCAATAATTCTTTTTGGAATTCATCAATTACATCAAACTGCTACAGGGGATTTATTTGGGGTAAAAGCTTACAGTTCCAAGGCCATGAAAAGTCCAATTGGAGGCACCCTAAAAGGTGCTTTCTCACCAAAGTCAGCTGCCATGTGTTGAAGTAAGAAGATTGTGGATGATCTCTATCTGGTCGCTGTTTGCTCTGGGCTTCCTCTCAGACTCAGTTGAGCTTCTTTCTTCCTGATTTTAGCTGCAAGATGGCATAGGTTCTCTATCTCCAGTCCCCCTATATCAGTCTTGGCTGTTCTGCTCTCTTCCCAATTTCAGTTGTAAACTATCAGGCAAATGGCTCATCTCTACCCTAGGACTTCACCTCTTTGAGGCTTCACCAGTCACATGGCAGGATCAAAAAGGAGAGGTCTCTCTCTTCCTGTCTGTCTCAGTCTTTGTCTGTGCTTCCATTTATATCAGACCCTGCAAGGGGGTATAGACCCAACCTGAGTTATGCCTTACTGACTTAGTCCAATCAAAAGCCCTACAGTGATCTTATCAAGTAATCTAAACAAAGGTTCCTCAGCTGAATTTAAGGCAAACAAGGAATAGAGTAGTTTACAAACATAATCTTTCTCTTTGGGATTCATTAAATAACCTCAAACTACCACAAGCCCTGCCACTCCATTCAGCATGGAAACATTCCTTACTGTTAAGAGGCCCCATAGCTGCTTTTACCAAGGCTTGTCTCTCTGTCCCTCATTAAATTTATGTCATCTTAACTGTGACAGATTGGCAATATTCCTTGGTAAGCAGACTGACCACACCCTCCTATCCTGCCAGACTAGTTGCACAAATACGTGCTGTCTAACAATTCTTTCACCTTATCCATGACCACAGTCCATTCATACCATCCATTCCCCTCTGAAGTAAACACACTCCCCCAAAAAACCAACAAACACAATCCAACTAGCTTCAACCTTTTCTCTTAGATTGCCACTCTCTTGTAAATATCT
Organism: Dasypus novemcinctus; assembly: GCF_030445035.2. Classification (NCBI taxonomy): domain Eukaryota; kingdom Metazoa; phylum Chordata; class Mammalia; order Cingulata; family Dasypodidae; genus Dasypus; species Dasypus novemcinctus. The sequence continues at coordinate 7,401,030 of NC_080686.1, read as the reverse complement.
TAAAGTCCCTGGTTGCTGTCTCCTTTCCCTGGCAAAATTCCATCAGAGAAGAGCTCCACCATTTGCTTTTATATTTGAACAATTTCACCACATAGCTGAGCTCTGCTGAAGACAATATGAAATGTGGCAAAACTGTGGCATACAATGTCTGGTAACTGTCCCTGCAGCATCACCCAGGACAACTCCAAGTCCCGAAAATGCCTCCAGATCTCATCTCTTCCTCCCATTCCCCACACCCAGCAGCCACCACGGCCACTTTCTCCACACCAATGCCACATTTTCTTCAATCACTAATCGCAATAGTTCATGAATAGAATATCAGTAAGTCCACTCTAATCCATATTCCATTCCTCCATCCTGTGGACCTTGGATTGGTTGTGTCCACTCCACATCTATATCAATAGGGGCTTAGATTCCACATGGATGCTGGATGCAATCCTCCTGCTTTCAGTTGTAGGCACTCTTGGCTCCATGGTGTGGTGGTTGACCTTCTTCAACTCCATGTTAGCTGAGTGGGGTAAGTCCAATAAACCAGAGTGTAGGAGCTGAAGTCTGTTGAGGCTCAGAGCCTGGCTATCATATGGTCAGTCCAGAGATTCAGGTCCTCTGGGTATATGTTAAACCCCAGCACCAACTACAGTTCTGGTAAATGTAACAGGAGAGGCTTGTGAACAAAGATCACATCTGAGTCCAGCTCCATCACACAGAAACACAAACTCCAAAGAAGGGCCAACTGACATGGCCTGAACTCCATCTGCCATGTCCATAGAACCTGTGGGTCTCTGTAGCCCTCAGAAGAACCAATACCTGGAGTTGTATCTACTTTATCTGTCTCTGGGTCTCTGCTGAGGTGTGCCTAAGGGCAACCCCTCTGATAACCTCCCAGCTCTTTTTGGAGACTCATAGCCATATAAACTCATTTGTCCTCTCCATTTCCCCCTTGTTTCAGGTCAAAAAGCACTTTTAATTCCTGGTATTATATGTTGACTGAGATATTCTGCTGGTCTGAGTTGACCCTTTTATTCAAGGTCATTTTCTAGTTACATTATCAGCTGGTACTTGGTAGTAATCCCTCGGCACCAGGGAGGCTCATCCCCGGGAGTCATGTCCCACGCTGGGGGGGAAGACAATGCATTTACATGCTGAGTTTGGCTTCGAGATTGGCCACATTTGAGCAACACGGAGGCTCTCAGGAGGTAACTTTTAGGCATCCTGAAGCTCTAGGCCTTGTTCTTATTTCAGGTGCACAGCACAGGCTCACAAGTATAGTCATTAGTATCAAGGGCTCATTGTTGGACCTTCATCCTTTTTTGATCTTTGCTGTTGTACTTGGGGAATTGTTGCTGTTCCTTTAGGGACTGTGATAGAGCTCCCCTGACTAAGAACTCAGCACTCCCTCAGTTGTTGTTTTTAATTGTATCCACTATGAAAATATCCAAACATTTTTATGTACCCTGCATATATGCCCTGTAGAACTCCCTGCCAACCATGTGTCCCATCAATAACATTGCACACCAGTATTCCTCCCCTGCCATTGTTGAACCTCTCTGTGATCCGAAACTTCCTGAAAAGTGAAGCCCAATATATTGCCTGGCTTCCTCTTATTGCATGGCAAGGCACATGTATTTCTGCCTTATCCTCTGCTTCAGTGGCATTCTCTCTCAGTTCCCGTGGGTTTCTCTTTGCTTCTATGACTTTTTCTCTGTGTTTGTATTTATCTCATTTATAAAAAACTCCAGTAAGAGGATAAATACTCACCTTGGGCCATGCCCTAATCAAAAGAAGGTTTCACTTCCAATAGTTTCACACCCACAGAAAAGGATTAGGGTTAAGGACATGATTATTTTGGGTCCATAAAAGCCTCAAACTACCACATACATCTACATACCAAATGGGCAATGAACATTGCCCATAAATCGTTACATTTCTCTAATAAAATCTTTCCCCAGAAGCCACAACATCCATATCCTATCTTCTCTATATTCTTCCAACCTTTACTCCCCCTTCTTTTACCTAATAATATTACCTAATAATTCATTGAGAAAAAGATCGGTTTAGGCAAGAACTGAATCGCCTTCACACAATCCTCCCCACCCGACCCCCCAAAAATGATATGCACATTGCTGTATCCATTACATCCTTCTTGGCCCATTGTATTAAGACAATATAGCTACCTTTTCTCAAAAGCCAAACCCTAAATAAAGTATTTAGTTTGTGTCCTGTCTCACTTTTAAAAGAATTAGTCGTGTAGGTTGCATATTTCCAGCACCTTAAAATTCTACTTATTAAAAAAAAAATAAAATAAAATGTAGTGACTATTCGAATGAGTCAGCAAGGTATTCTGGAGGTTCCAAATATTCAAGTCTCAATAAGATATCACAATCTGCCAAAAAATGCAAAGCTTCAGAGCAACAATGTTCCTCCTATCCCTAAGGACATCAGGACACAAGAAACAAAGCACAAGACCAAGAATTCAGCAAACTATCTAATCTGAAGGTCATTTGGAGCACCTCAAATAAGTACCAATCACAAACCATGTATGTAATCTTTTAATTTAAAATCCTGGTGTGGAAGACACAAGCAGAACACAATTTGGGTTATTACCTGAATCTGTGCTCCCTGAATTGCAATTTTAAGACCCCAAATAAATGCCTTTGGTGCCTTGCAGTTCAGTTTGTTATTTCCTGGTCAATACTCTTCATTGGAACATATCTTCACAATATGCTAATATGTTCTTTTTATCTACCTTTAAAATTCTATGAACATGTACTTACAGGATTTTGTATAAACACAATTTTTCTTTGTATAACTTTTTATTTTGAAATAATTTCAAGTAAAGAAGGCATAACTGAATCAAGATCTCCAAGATGGTTATGCAGGAATATTGCTCTAGCGATGTCCCTATGCAGAATGATGAAAAGACTAGCAAGGAGCAGTTTGTACCAGATCAAGTGATAAGTCTTTGCACACTGTGGAACCAGTGACTCTGAAGGATTTGCAGTTACTTGTTGATCTATTTTACCTTCCTTATGAGCATGGACCTAAAGGAGCACAGATGCTGCAGGAGTTCTAGTGGCTTTAAGCAAATCAGTGTGTCAATTGTAAAGGAAAAGACTGAAAAATTGAAGAATGGCAGCCAAGAGCAGTTTGAAGAGATTTGTGGACTAGTGATGGGAATGTTCACATTGCTCGCCAGTTGTGTCAATAGAACATGCTTTATGAGATGTACTCCTATGCTTGGGATATAAAGAGTGCAATGTGTATGGTGAAGTCTTTTGCACAGTAGTTAGAATGTGGTAGTCATTCTTCAGCACAGTTCTTAAATTGGAGACCAGAAACCCTGGGCCTTCGGAAGTGGTCTAGCAGGAGAGTTCCTGCCAATTAATGGGGCAACCCCCATGGACTCCTACCTCCAAAATCTATATTATCAGACCATATTTTCCTAAATACTGTCAGACCATTTTTCCTTGCTGTGTAAGATTTGCAGAGAATTGTATGGTGGTAGAGTGGGTTGCCTTTTCAAAGTCATCCTGACTTATTGGAGACAAGTTAGTATGAGGGCTGCTTCCCCTCAGCTTGGACTATTGCTTTGTCCTAGATGATGAAGAAGATATACGTGGTTATGCTTTGGGTACTGCATATGTGACATCCTTCCTTTAAAAATGTAAAATTCCCTGGATTCCCTTCATGCAGAAGAAGTATACCAAGGCAAATGGTGACAAAGGACTCTCTGAGGCTGAGAAAATCATGTTGAACTTCCATGAAAAGCAGGAAGTATTGCCAGATACTTTCCTTGCCAATTTCCCTTCTTTGATAAAGATGGATATTCACAAAAAAGTAACTGATTCAAGTGTGGCCAACAGCATAATGGCTTGCCTCCTGTCTTCACTCAAGACTAATGGCTTCTCAGGCCATGATAAGAAACCAGAGAATATGAGAGTTCTGGAATTTTGCAGCACATTAGGCTGTTCTGAAATTGCAAAAATGGAAGGATTTCCAAAGGATGTGGTTACACTTGGCTGGAGCTTGTGACATTTTTTGGCCTTGTGAACTGACCAAGTTTCTTAATTCTACCTGGTGGATGGTGGTTGGGGTTTTCATACAGTTCAGCCTCTGGGGTGGCAACAAAATGCCATTTGGATTGGAAACAAAGAAGACCGTATATATGCTGAGTTTCTCTTAGAGAGAGGCCACATTTGAGCAACAAGGAGGCTTTCAGGAGGTACCTTGTAGGCAATATATAATACTAGGCTAAGTTTCAATTTGATAAGAAAAGGTTCGTAAGTACAACCATAAATATCAAGGACCTGGCTAATGGTCTGTCTGCATATAAATGCACTACCTTCCATCCCCACCCCTGGCATGGGGCATGTTGCCTGTGGATGAGCCTTCCTGGCACTGCGGGATTATTACCAAGCACCAACAAGCAACGCATTCAGAAAAAGGCCTTGACCAAAAAAGGGAAATGTTAAATACAAATGAGTTTTTATGGCTAAGAGATTTCAGAGTGAGTCAGGAGTCATGCCAGAAGTTACACTTATACATATCTCAGCAGGATCTCATTGATTACCACAGTAAATAGTGCCTCAAATAGTGGGGCTCCTGATGGCTCTAGAGACACCCAGACACTATAATCAGGGCAGACAAGCTCAGGAATTCAGCACCCTGTCAGTGGGCCTTACCCTGGAACCTATGCTCCCCAGTATAACAGAGTGAGATTTATTTATAGTTTCCCTACATATGGCTCTTCTACTCCTTTTATTTGAACCTATAATTAGCACTATACTTGTTAAATATATGTCTCAGAGACTTAAATCTTGGGTCCATTCATATGCCAGTTGAGCCCTGAATCTCAGCAGAGTTACAACACCTACTCTCCAGTTCATTTGGGCTCATCCCAGGCGACCAACAAGGAGATGATGATGGATAACATCTATCCCAAGGAACAGAGAGTGCCTCCAATTTCAAGCAAGGTAGTTCCATCCATCTGCCCCATGGGATCTAAGCCTCCTTTCAGTTAGATGCAGAGTGGGCATCACCATCCCCAAATCCTCAAGATTGGGGAATGAACAATGGACTAAAGTAGACTAATTATTATTCTATTATAGACATTATTATTCTAGCAATGGAAGAACTTTTAACATTGATATACAGGCAGTGGCTACCAGAGCTTTCTGAAGGGAGGGAAAGTGAAGAATAGGTATAATACAGGAGCATTTTTGGGACATTGGAGTTGTCCTGCATGATTTTGCAATGATGGATATGGGCCTTTATATATTTTGTCATAACCTACAAAATTGTGCAGGATAGAGTATAAACTATAATGTAAACTATTTTCCACTGTTAGTAGCAGTGCTTCAATATGTGTTTATCAGGTGTAACAAATGTACCACACTAATGAAGGAAGTTGTTAATGTGGGAAAGTGTGAGAGGGGAGGAGGTAGGGCATATGGGAATTCCCACATTTTTTTTTTTAATTTTAGAGCTTCTCCTCCTCCCCCTTCCCTGTCCCCACCCTGCTTTTTTGCTGTCTGTGTCCATTTGCTGTGTGATCATTATCTATTTCTCTCTTTTTGTCTTCTCTTCTCGGCCTTTCTCCTCTAAGATTCACTGGGATTTGGTCCTGGGGGCCTCTGATGTGGAGTTTCCCTGTCAATTGTGCCACCTCATTTCCTGGGCTCTGCTGTGCTTCATCTTGACTCTCATCTTTCTTCTGTTGTGTCATCTGGCTCACTGCACAGACACTTACTTGGCTTACTGCATGGGCACTCAGCTCAGTGTGGGCACTCAGCTCACCACACAGGCACTGGTTTGCCACATGGGCAAGCTTTCTCTTCTTTTTCATGAGGAAGCACCAGGGATCAAACCTGGGTCTTCCCATATGGTAAGTGGAGCCCTTATCACTTGAGCCACATCTGCTTCTCTCCATATATTTTCTTAAAGCCTTCTTTTTCTTTTTTTTTTTTAAATGGTAAATTATTTTTTTTTAAAGATTTATTTATTTTTTTCTCTCCTCTTCCCCCTCACCCTGGTTGTCTGTTCTCTGTGTCTATTTGCTGCGTGTTCTTTTTTTATCACTTCTGTTGTTGTCAGCGGCAGGGAATCTGTGTTTCTTTTTGTTGCGCCATCTCATTGTGTCAGCTCTCCGTGTGGGCGGCACCATTCCTGGGCAGGCTGCGCTTTCTTTCGCACTGGGCAGCTCTCCTTACGGGGCGCACTCCTTGCGTGTGGGGCTCCCCTACGCGGAGGGCATCCCTGCATGGCAGGGCACTCCTTGCACGCATCAGCACTGCGTGTGGGCCAGCTCCACACAGGTCAAGGAGGCCTGGGGTTTGAACCACGGACCTCCCTTGTGGTAGACGGATGCCCTAACCACTGGGCCAAGTCTGCCGCCTTCTTTTTCTTTTTTAAGATTGATTTATTTACTTTATTTTCCCTCCTCCCCCACCAGATGGTTCTCTCATCTGTCTGCTCATTGCTTGCCTTTTCCAGGAGGCACCAGGAACCAAAACTGGGAACTCCCACATGGGAAGCGAGTGTCGAGCTACCTGAGCTGCATCTGCTCCTGGTGGGCTATGGCAAATGCTGGCTTTAGGCATCTGCTCATTTTTTAGGTATCTAGCTTGTTGTGGTGCGGTGTGGCATCTAGCTCATTGCTGCAAGCATGGGCGTTTGCTCATCTTCTTTAGGAAGCATGGGGTCCCAAACCTGGGATTCCCCATGTGGTAGACAGGTGCCCAACTGGTTGAGTCACATCCACTTCCTTTCCCTATATTTTTGATGTAACATTTATGTAAGCTAAAGTTTCCTTCAAAGGAAAAATAAAAATTTAAAACACAAAAAAACCACAAAAGACAATGTACAACTCATCCACCGTACAATAACATTACTCACTGGTTGGAAGAAGATAGTATTGCTGCAGATCCTGTATAGAACAGATGGGTCTTGTGTTAAGTGTCAAGACCTCTTACATGGGCTTGTAGGGAAAGGCCTTTTCAGTTAATGTAGTCAGCACTGTAAAAAAAATCGGTTGGAGCAGGAGTGAGCTGGCTATCAGGGAGTGCACACAAAGGGAGGTGCCTTAGAAGAGGCTTAATACAAGAGCTTCCTTGTACTATTAACCATAGTCAGCTGTCTACATTAGAGTTCATTTTGTTGTATGGTCTTATGTTTTATCTTTTAATTTTTATTCTAGTAATATATAAGACCTAAAGTTTCCCGTTTTTAACCACATTCACCTATAAAATACAGTGCTGTTAATTAAATCCACAATAATGTGCTACCATAAGCCCCCGTCCATTTCCACACCTTTACAATCAACCTAAATAGAAATTCTGTACACATTAAGCATCATCTCCCCACTATACCCCCACTTCTAACTCCTAGTAAAAAGATAATACTTTAATACTAACCACATTCATTAATTAAAACAAATATATGACACTAATACAATGTGTTAATAATAGGGTCATATATGGGAAACATACACCTTATGTAAACTATGGAAAATAGTGGTACTACATTCATAATCTTTCATCAATTGTAACAAAGGTAACTATTGTCAAAAAATAGTAACTTGGGCTTGAGGGGAACTAGGGATGGGATGATGGGTAATATGGCCCAAGAAATTGGGGGGAAGGTGGGGGAATATATGAATATAGGAGATTGTCAGATATGTGGTTGAGAGTATAATGTTGAGAAAACTTTTTAAAAAATATAATAAGGTTACCTGTTTAAGATGCTTAAAGGGGAGAATCCAACACAGGACAGGCTTCTAGGGAGTATGTTAGTGCTCATTTTCACATAGTGGCTTATATCATTGGATGGAGACCCATACAATGGGAGTGAAGGTATACCCACATCCTGGGGAGGACTGATGTTCTCAAATAGAGGGAATTGTATCTCTCGAGAGAAATGGTGGCTCCCAATGCATTAGGGCAGTCAAGCATGTCAAGCCCTCAACATTATTGCAAGTATCTCTGAACATGGCCCTCCAAGCAATGAAGATTGATTGTCACTGTGGACCCTGTGGGGAGGGGGAAAGAAGTATTGAATAGATGGAATCAGTGTAACTGTGGGCAATGGAAGTGTTCCACAAAATTATGCAAGGATGGATATAGGACACGATAAATTCGACCAAAAATGTATAGGGGCCTATAAGCTAAAATGTAAATCATAATGTAAAACATAAGATAAATAGGAATTTAGAATATTGTATAGTTTAAAATATAAACCACAATGTAAACCCAAGTGTAACCTTGTTGGAAAGCGAGTGTATCAATATCTGTACATCAGTTGCAGTAAATATAGTATGAACATGTAAAAAGATTACTGCTGGGGAAGGGACAAAGTGTCTGATGTTGGATATGTGGGAGTACCATATATTGTATATATGAATTACTGTGATCTAAAACTTTTGTGAAGACAAGCTTAATAATTAGGAAAAGAAAAAGAAAAAGAAAGGATGTAGACACTGAGGAAGAGATGGAAGAAGTTGCCCTGCCAATGTGCATACAGGGCAACACTTACTGCAGTGATAGAAGGCAAAACATCAAAAACAAAGCTTTTTCATTTTTTAATTTTTTGATACCTCAATTTACTTTTACTTTAAATTTTCTAAATTAGTATGTATTCTATATCTTACCTTTAAACCCATCACTATATTCCATTTTACTATTAAGGGAACCTGACAATTTTTAGGCTTCATTTTTGAAGAAGTTTTGGACCACAGAGAGGTACACAATGGCAGGGGAGGAATACTGGTGAGGGATATTATTGATAGGGAGCACATGGTTGGGAGGGAGTTCTCCAGGGAATATATATAGGGTACATAAAAATGTTTGGATATTTTCATAGTGGTTACAGTTAAAAACAACAACTGAGGAAGTACTGAGTTCCTAGCCAGGGGAGCTCCATCACATTTCCTAATGGAACAGCAACAATTCCCCAAGTGCAAATTCCCTAATGGAACAGCAACAACCCCCCAAGTGCAATGGCTAAGACCAATAAAGAAGGATGGTCCAACAATGAACCCTTGATACTAATGACTATACTTGTGAGCCTGTGTGCCTGAAATAAGAACTAGACCTAGAACTTCAGGGTGCCTAAGAGTTACCTCCTGAGAGCCTACAAGTTGCTCAAATGTGGCCAGTCTTGAAGCCAAACTCAGCATGTAAATGCATTGCCTGCCCCCCACGTGGGACATGACTCCCGGGGATGAGCCTCCCTGGTGCCAAGGGATTACTACCAAGTACCAGCTGATGATGTAACTAGAAAATGACCTTGAATAAAAGGGTCAACTTGGACCAGCAGAATATCTCAGTCAACATATAATACCAGGAATTAAAATTGCTTTTTGACCTGAATAAAAGGGGGAAATGGAAAGGAAAAATGAGTTTATATGGCTATGAGTCTCCAAAAAAGAGCTGGGAGGTTATCAGAGGGGTCACCCTTATGCACACCTCAGCAGAGTCCCAGAGACAGCTAAAGTAGATACAACCCCAGGTATTGATTCTTCTGAGGGCTCCAGAGACCCGCAGGTTCTATGATCATGGCAGATGGAGTTCAGTGCCATGTCAGTTGGCCCTACTTTGGAGTTGTGTTACTGAGCGTGATGGAGTTGGACTCAGATGTGATCTTTGTTCACAAGCCTCTCCTGTTACTTTTACTGGCCTGTGGTTGGCACTGGGGTTTAGTGTATACTCAGGGGACCTGAATTTCTGGACTCTGAGCCTCAGCAGACTTGCAATTCCTACCTTCTAATTTATTGGACTTACCCCAGCCAGCTAACAGGGAGTTGAAGAAGGTCAGCCACCACACCAGGGAGCCAAGAATGCCTACAACTGCAAGCAGGAGAATTGCATCCATCATCCAAGTGGAATCTTAGCATCCTGTCGATATAGAGGTGGAGTGGACATAACCATCCCAGGGTCCACAGAATGGAGGAATAGAGTATGGATTAGAGTGGACTTACTGATATTCTATTCTGGAACTATTTTGATTAGTAATGGAAGTAATGTAGCATTGATGTGGAGAAAGTGACCACGGTAGCTGCTGAGGGTAGGGAGTGGGAAGAAGAGATGTGATGTGGCAGCATTTTCAGGACTTGGAGTTGTCCTGGGTGGTACTGCAGGGCCAGTTACTGGACATTGTATGTCCTGCCATGGCCCACTGGGTGGACTGGGGGACAGGGTAAACTCTAATGTGGACCGTTGACCATGTGGTGCAGCAGTGCTCAGAGATGTATTCACCAAATGCAGTGAATGTCCCATGATGATGGAGGAGGTTGTTGTTGTGGGAGGAGTCGGGTAGGGGGATGGGGGTATATGGGGACCTCATATTTTTTTAATTAAAATAATTAAAATAAATAAATAAATAAATTAAATAAATAAATAAAGAAAAACATTAAAATAAATAAATAAAAATAAATAAACATTATTAAAATTAAAATAAACATTAAAAATTAATAAATAAAGACAAAAAAATACAAAAAAAATAGTACACATATAAAAAGTGCTATCATCAGTTGTGGCAAATGTTGCGCACTATGGCAAGGTATTGGTCATGGGGTGGTTTATGTGAATCCTGTATTTTATATATGACTTCTGTAAACCCATAGCTTCTTAAATAAAAAGTAAAAAAAAAAATCAAATATACAAAATTGCAATTAAATAAATTATATTAAATAATGGAAATAAATCCTAAAATCTCATCACTTCCTAATTGTTACTATTTTCTATGCCCTTGTGGTTATTTATAAATAGCCTGTTGCATTGGTGTGGTGAAAACATACACATATATTGATGTGCTACCACTTATCTGACTTGCAGCTTGAAATAAGGCACAGAAATTGGCAAACACCACAAATCAGAACTTGATTAATTGTTTTGCTGATGATCTTGAGTTGAAGTTGTTGCCAAGTGATGGACTTTCTGCCTGGTGCACACAATAGCCAATATGTAACACCAAGATTTGAAAAAGGAAAGAGCTTTATGCAAGATTGACTGACAAAAGGCAAGCTCAAATCTGTCTCCTCGATGTGGAGTCTGGCAGGTTTCTATGTGATCTGAATGGCAAGGAGAAGATTTACAGCACAGGTACAATGGTGGGGAGCATGCACAGGAACTTTTCATGTTCGGTCGTGTGTTCCTGTTAACAAAAGGCAGTATTAGTATATTTAACAGGAGGAGTTTTCTTAGGATGGGTTACATGAGGTTATAATTTGCAGAGTACACCTGGGTTAAACTGGGGATTTCCTGGGAACTGGTCTGGGCTGGTTTCTGCCTGTCTTAGGCTGTTGGCAGTTAAACCTGTTGGCTTAAAGAAAGTTGGAAGGACAAAGGGGGGAAGTTGAAATAACATGCCTACTGTTTCAATGTGATAGAGAAAATGTGACAAATGCAGATTAAACCTAGAAGGGTCTCCTATCATAGTCAATGCATTGTGAATAGTTCAAAAAATTAAGGAATTATTTTTCCAGTATTTGCAAGTCATTATCCGATTAGGCAAATAAGTTTTTCACACCATTGATGAATGGGTGAAGTTCTGACATGTCTTTGCCATTTCACCCATCATCTTGTCAGTGTAAACAAAAATGTCAACCAACACTCCTGTCAGAATTATATTATTTTCTCAACTACAATCATAGTTTGATGACAGCTACAAGAGTTTTTGCAAAAATCAATGAAAATATTCTGTGCGAATTAACTGGCTGTATGGAATTTACAATAAAGGGTACTGTATATTTTAGAAAAGCATTTTTGCCTTTAATCTTGGTCAAGTTTTATCACATAATATGAAATGCTTTATCAGTTAATGTACCACAGTAGTCCTCAGAGCAAAGTGACCAACTAGGGCAAAAGACATTGGCAATAATTTACTCTGGAGGAAGTATGATCCTATTGTATCCCAGGCAGGCAGGGCATATATTCCTAGGATATGCTATTAGCATAGCAGTGATGGAGTCCAGTTCCCAAATTATCTTACAGTATCTCCACTCTTTGAACCTAATGTGTCCAGAGTCCCTAAACCCCATCATTAAGACAAAAAAAGTTCTATCTGTGGATCTGCTTAACTGTTGATTTAGAAATTAAGTAAAGTTTTAAGGGTGAGCTTGTACCCTAAAATTTTACCTTTTTCATTCTGTCCATATTCTTATTGGGATCAAATTTACACTGCAAGTTAGTTAAATTGAGTCTAACTTGATCCTAACCAGCTGAGTCTTGGTCCAACCTTTTGAGTCTTAACATGGCCCTCTGCAGCCACACACCTCACCCAAAACCCACAGCAGGTTCCAGTGTAAATGAATGTCTGTTATAACACGATTTTTTGTGTGCTGCCTTAGTACCCACCTTACTCTGGTTAAGCCTCTTGCCTCAAGGCTGACCTTTGGCCTAGTTAATAAGCAGCTTCCCAGCCTTAAGGCAAAAACTAACTTCCCCAGAGCCCAAACCCCTTTCAACCACCACCCACCTCACCCAGAGCTCACAGCTGGTCACAAATGATAAGCTAACCATCCCCACCACCCTTGGACACCCAGTTCCTTTCTTTTCATGTGCATTTGCTTTAAATTAACCATCCTTGTCTCCCACGGGAAATCTACCAACCTCCACCCCTGAACCATAATAAAGGCACAAGCCTACAGGTCCTCTGCTTTTGTGTGCTCCTCCACCCCTGCTGGAAGAGCTACCTGTGCTGATCTCTCTTCCAGTCAAAGTACCCCCTTTCTCTGGGACCTGTAACACACTATCCTTTCTCATATGCTGTGGCCTTGGTTTCCCATTGTGTCATACCTGACCTCCAATGGAACCCAAATGTAAAATACAATTTAGCTAGTCTAAAACACTGTACATGCTGAGTTGTGCTAAATTGAAAGGAAACCTAGAAACCTGTCAAACCTAGAAATGAGGAAAGCATGACTTCCAGTCGACAGGATTTGAATATACAACTGTTTTACCTGGACGTCTTGGGAGCCCACAAGTATTTTTATACTTTACAGGGATATCAGCTTCAGCAGTTCTCAGGTACAGTATGCAGTATTTGTTTCTTCCTTTTCCACAGGGATTGAGATTTTCTATGAACTTTGTCGCATTGTTGTGTGGATATTAAAATTTTTAAAATGTAAATGTAAATGAAGTAGAATAGAAGCAGAAGGTTCAGTGCTTCAGGAAATTCTCTTCCTCTTAATGCAAGAAACCCTGCCCCAGCCCTGTCATACATCTGCATCCCTCCTAGTATAGCTAGCAAGACTCAGTTCTGCCCCAAGACTTCTGCATAGTGCCAGCATGAGTTCTCCCTGTTACTCAAATAAATGTGAAGTAGAGGACCTAGCAATAAGCTGAGGAAGCCAAAATGCCAACAACCATCAGAGGTGTCAAGAAGGAAAATGTAAGGAGACCATTTAAAGGCATTGCATTTTCCCAGCATGCACTCGGGAGCAACCAGAAGGTACATATTTTGCTGAAGTCTGGATTCTACCTGTGGAAGGGCACAAAAGCTAGCTAAAGACAAGTGTGCTAAACCTTCACCCCAACCCCCTCCACAACGAAATAACATATACGCACCTCATATGCCTGCATATTTTCTTAGAGAATAAAAGTCATCGGTTATGCTTTCAGGAAGCAACATCTGTCACTATGGACAATTCTAAATGCAGTATAAGGAGGCTGGGATGTGTCAGTTGGAATTTTCTTATCCCAGTGCTTCTCTACAGAGGTACCAGGAAGAAAAGATTTATTACTAGGTCACCACTGCATAGGAAGCCTATTTCCCTTTACCAAAATTTGCACTTATTCCAATCCCCTTTCAGTTTTCCTTTAAAAATATATATTATTTATAAAAATTTCATTAGATACAGAATATGTATGGGTGATTTTAAGCCACCCATAAGCAAACCTTTCATAAGAGACAATGATGGGCATGCAGGAGTGTCAATCTTTACACCTAATGTTTTACTATGACTTCCTGACTTGATTCATTAATATTGTTAAAATAATTTTGTAACTTTTTCTCCATTGAAATGATATTAACATCTGATAAAAGAAAATTTTTTCATGCAATTTAGGATCTCATAGGTTTATTGAGCGATTCAAGAATTGGGAAGGATCTCATTCAGAGAGTGGAAGAGAGCTCCATTCATGGGGTGGAAAGAGGAAAGTCTTTAATGACAGGGTTTCTTCCCCAGCCTGACTTTCTGATGGGAACTCCAGCTGCAGGTTTTCTACTTTTTTTAGGATTGATATCTCCTCAGTGTGAGAACTTTAATAGTGACTAAGGAATTAGTGACCATGAATATTTTTCTTCATTCATAAAACTTAGGGTATTTTATAGAGTATGAATTCTTAGAGCTAAGGAATTACCATATGTATTTTTTTTTCACTTGAGAAATACTTTGATTACACAAATGTTACAGAGAATATATAGGGGAGTCCCATATGCCCCACTTTCCACATCTCCCACATTAGCAACATCTTTCATCAGTGTGGTACATTCATTGCAATTGATAAACACATTTTGGAGCACTGCCACTAAGCATGGATTATAGTTCACATTGTAGTTTACACTCTATCCCATTCAGCTCTGTAGGTTATGGCTGGATATATAATGGCCTGTATATGTCATTGTAATGTCATTCAGGATGATGCCTAAGTCCTGAAAATATCCTCCTATTCCCCCTGTTTACCCTCTTTCTAACCCCAGAACATCCATGGGTCACTGCCTCCACAACAATGGTATTTCTTCCATTGCTAGAATCACAGTAATTCTATAGTAGAATACTAGTAAGTTTATTTTAGTCCATATTCTCAATTCTGAGGACTCTGGGATGGTGATGCCTACTCTACCATTAATTTAGAGGGTCTTTGATCCCATACATCTAATGGATGGGACTCTTTTGCTTGCAGCTGTAGGCACTCTCAGTTCCTTGGTAGGTTGTTTGTCCATCATCTCCTAGTTGTCTTGGGTGAGTCCATTGAAGAGGAAAGTAGGTGCTGCAGCCCCACTGAGATTCAGGGCTCAGCTGGTGTATGGACAGCCCAAATATTTAAGTCTCTTGGATGTACACCTACCAACTCTAGTATTAATTATAGGTTCAAATAGAAGAACAGAAGAGTCATGCATAGGGAAACCAATAACCAAAAGAATATCAAATTCCCATCTGGGGAAGCTCTTTCACAGTCTCTAATAGAACAACAAGAATGCCCCAAGAACAGGGACAATGACCTGTGAAGGAGGCTGGTCCACTGAAAGAGACTTGATATTGATGACTATGCTTATGAGTCTTTGCTCTTGAAATTGAAATTTAGCCTAGTGATGTAGGGTGCCTAAGTTACCTGCCGGGACCTCCTTGTTGCTCAAATGTGGCCTCTCTCTAAGCAGAACTCAGCATATAAAAGCAATAACTTCCCAGCATGGGAGCTGACTCCCAGGGATGAGCCTCCCTGGCATCCATGGAATGCTACCAAGTACCAACAAACAATGCATCTTGAAAAAAAAAAGAAGACCTTGACCAAAAGGGGGAAAAGCTAAAGACAGGTGAGTTTGCATGGCTGAGACTTCAAAGTGAGTCAGGAGGCCATCACAGAGGTAATGCTTATGCACATCTCAACAGGATCTCATTGACAGCCAAAGTAGATACTATCCCAAATAGCAAAGCTCCTCAGGGATATGGAGACATCCAGACACTACAGTCAGGGCAGATAGCTCAGGAATTTGGCCCCTTGCCAGTGGGTCCTAATCTGGTATCTATGCTCCCCAGTGTGACAGAGTTACTTTATGTATTTTACTGAAAGCCTTCTCCAGGATGAAATAGCTGTAGCTGGTATTCCTCATGATGCTACAAAATTGTGGTAAAGACATCCTGTCTTATTTCCCATTTTAGGGTTATTCCTAATTTGAGCTTTCCTGTGCTCACCAAGATTACAATCCGCTGATTTTTTCAATGATCCCTGATCTAGAGTTTCCCTCCTGTGAAGTTCACTTATGTAGCTTGAAGATATATTCTAAATAAAAATATTCCACGTGTATTACAGTGATAGGAAATTTATCCCTTGTGTGTGTTCTCTAGTTTGTTTAAAGGTTACCACAGTGCTTGAAGACACTTCTACATTTGATACATTTATCCTATAAGTCCTCTCCTGTGACATTAGGGCAGAGATCTGACCAAAGTCTCTCTATACACGTCCTGTTCATATGGTTTCTCTCCAGTGTGAATTTGCTTATATTGACTGAAGCATGAAGGATAACTGAAGACCCTTTCACATGGATTACAAATATAGGGCTTCTCTCCCTTGTGAGATATTTTGTAGGAATAAAAGATAAAAATTTGGCTAAATACTTCACATGCTTGCTACATTTATAGGGGTACCTCCAATGTGAATTAGCTCAAGCTGATTAAATGATGGCTATTTACAGAGAGATTTCTGCAATGATTGGTGACATTGCATTTCTCAAACATGTGCGTTAATATGTTGGGTCAATGGGGAATCCTGAGGGAAACCTTCTGCAAAATAATTATATTCAAATTATTCTTCTCCAAAGTGATATTTCTGCTGTTCATAAGTTGAGATGCTGTAAAGGTTGGCTCACATACTTTAATTCACTAATTTCTCTTTATATAAATTATAGATTGATCATTTGGTGTGAGTCTTCAGTAATATCTTCTCAATGTTAGTTACATACCCATGGAGAAATACTCCCATACATGTACATAGATTTTCTCTTTTGTACCAGATCAACTGAAGAACTATCTGATTGATTTTGAAGACTACATTGTATTCCAGTGATTAGGCATATGAGCAAGGCTTATGCAAACATATTTTCATAAAAACTCATTTTATGATTTTGAGCTCAGTCTTGTTTTTCCTCTAAAGCTATACTAGCCAATACTTTCCCTTGGGCATTCCTTATTCCCAACTCTAATTGCAGTCAGATGATTGTGCTGAATTCATGGCTTATCCCTATTTGGATAAGTATATTTCAAATATTTATGCAAGTATATTTCAAATATTAGCCTTGTTCATGTATCAATTTGGCTAGGTTATGGTTTCTAGTTGTTTGGTCAAACAAGCACTAGCCTGATTGTTACCGTAATGGCATGTTTTAGTTTCCTTGGCTGCTCAAGGAAATACTATGTAATGGGTCAGCTTAAACAATGGGAAATTATTGGCTTAGGGTTCTGAGGCTAAAGGAGAGTCCAAATCAAGCCATCATCAAGGCAATGCTTTCTTCTTGAAGACTGGCCTACTAGGGGCTGTCTGCTGGTGATCTTTGGTTCTTAGCTTGTCACATGACCAGGGACATAGTGGTACCTCCTGGTCTCCCTTTTTTTCTGGGTTCAATGATATTCAGCTTCTTGTTTTCTGTGTCTTTTTATCTCTCTGAATTTCATTCCATATATAAAGGACTCTAGGAACAGGATTAAGACCCATCCTAATTGAGGTGGGCCACAACTTAACTTAAGTAACTTCATCAAAAGATCCTACTTATAATGGGTCCCCTTCCACAGAAAGTGATTCAGTTTAAGAACATGTTTTTCTTGTATATAAACAACTTTGCATGACTACATTTCATAGATGGATTGGCATCTACAATTTTATCTGGCTGATTGCATCTTCAACCTACCAAAGAGATTGCCTTCAGCAATGTGGGACATCTCCTCATCCAATCAGTTGGCATTCTTAGAAAGAACAACAGGATTTCAGTCTTGAAGAAATTCTCTACTTCAGCTAGCTAGTTTCCCCTGGGGAGGTCAACCTCAAAAGTTTCAGTTTCCAGGTTGAATCCTGCCTTGCAGAATTCAGATTTTCTAGGTCCCACAGTTGTGTGAGCAATTCCTTTAAGAAATCTGGGAGGTAAAGAGAAGGAATTCATCACAGTTGAGGACCAGGGCAAATACCATTACAGAACAGTTAACTCCAATATTTACATGTACATTCCTTTCCTGAGGCCAATGTTTTTACAGAAGAACATATGAACAGAGATTAATAAGTACAAAATATGATGACAATATCTTTAGAATTTTCTTCCAGTGTCCTCAGTGTCATTTCATCAGAAGATGCCACTACCAAGTTCCTGCACTCCCACTTATCTTGAAGCTCAGGTTCCTAGAGCTCAACTGGTCTCTTGCCTTGGAGAAATCTTCTTTGTACCCTCCCCAGTTTGTCTCCTTTCTCTCATGGGGAAGTGACATCTAATTTGCAAACAGATAACCTGTAAATAGATTATAAGTTCAGGCAAGAGGAGAGTGCATGATTTTCAAGTTCAGGGCTAACTACTAAGTGAAAAAAGGTGAACATGGGAGGTCAGTGTAGGTGAAAGCACCTTGAACATAGAGCATAGTGACCATTCTTTATCAGTGAAGGAAACATACCTGGTATTGTGACATAAGGTTCTCTGGTTGTTGATGTCCATACCCAAGTTCAAAGACCTTAAGTAGATTCCTGTCATGTAAAGTTTGCAGAAATTAATTTTTAAAAGAATGAAATAAACATAAACTCTACCAGAACACTACAAATGCTATGTGGAAAGAAATATGCCTGTGATTTATACCACTGTGGTCTCAAACCCCAGCTTTTTTCTTAGAGCTGAAAAGTAACTTAGTCTTTAATCCATTTACTTATTCATTCAAAAATAGTCATTAACTTCCAAGGACCATTCTGGAGTCTGAAGATTGAATAACAAGAAAGATTTGTCATTGTGGGCAGGAATACTACATTTTAATGAGGTGATAAAATATATGTAAGTAAATAAACAAGAAATAAATTCCCTTCATGTCATTGTAAGTGTTAGGAAAGAATTAGGGCAAGGAATGGAGTATAATATGGGGAAGATTTTTTGGATACTTGTTGATACATATATATATATATATATATCAATGTTGACAGGCTCACCCACAGAGACCATATGACTGATGTTTGCCATCATGACATATCTGGACAGTTTTCTCCTGGATCTGTCATCCAGGGCCTACTCTTTCTCAATGAAATCTATTATCAAAGGTCACTGATTCTTAAAACATCATGGATGGGAAGCGGATTTGGCCCAATGGATAGGGCATCTGCCTACCACATGGGAGGTCCAAGGTTCAAACCCAGGGCCTCCTCACCTGTGTGATGAGCTGGCTTATGCACAGTGTTGATGCATGCAAGGAGTGCCATGCCACACAGGGGTGTCCCCCGTGTAGGGGAGACCTACGTGCAAGGAGTGCACCCCATAAGGAGAGCCACCTAGCATGAAAAGAGTGCAGCCTGCCCAGGAATGGTGCTGGCCACATGCAGAGCTGACGCAGCAAGATGATGCAACAAAAAGAGACATAGATTCCAGGTGCTGCTGACAAGAATACAAGCAGACACAGAAGAACACACAGGGAATGGACACAGAAAGCAGACAACTGGGGGAGGGTGTAGGTGGGGAAGGGGAGAGAAATAAATAAATTAATTAATTAAAAAAACAAAAACAAAAACAAAAGACATCATGGATGTTATAGTTAATCCAGGGCCATCTGTACTGTTTGAAATTATTTTATGAATCCCATGAAGAGAAATAGTATGTTTTAAACTAATCCATTTCTATGGGTGTGAGACCCATGTGACTGGATTATGTTAGTGAGGCCTGATTCATGTTGAGTGCCCACCTTCTTGCTGAGTCTGATATAAAGGGAGACACAGAGACTCAGACAGAGGAAAACTGGAGGCAGCATATTTGATTCTGCAGTGTGAGAGAGAATTGCTTAAGTACAAAGTCCCCAAGAAGCTGGGTCCATGGAGCACCTTAAGAGGAAATGGTGAGCCCAGAGGGAAAGGAAAGACTTAGGCAGAGATCAGTGGCCATCTTGCTTCACAACATGGCAACACACCAGGATCAACAGTAGTAGCTGATTTTGGTTAGAAAGCCTCTCTGATGGTGCTTTAGTTTAGAGTTTTCATGGCCTTGGAACTGTAAGCTTTTACCCCAAAAATAACCTCTTTAAAAATTCATCCCATTTCTGGTACTTTGCATTGGCACCCCTTTGGCAAACTGAAACAGAAATTAGTACCAAGAGCAGGGTGGTGCTGCTTGAAATAACTATAAATGTTGGAATGGTTTTATGAATGGATAAAGGTACTTATTGGAGGAATTATGAGAAGCTTGATAGAAAAGGCTGAGATTGCTTTGAAGAGACTGTTGGTAGGAGTATGGACCCTAAAGTTATTTCCAGTGAGACCTCAGAAGAAAATGATGAAAATATTATCGGAAACTAGAGGAAAGGAGACAGATGTTTTAAAGTTGCAAAGAATTTAGAAAAATTGACTCCTGATGTTATATGGAAAGCAGAATTTGAAAATGATGAGCTTGGACATTTAGCTGAGATTTCCAAAGTAAATATGGAAAATGTGGCCTGGCTTCTCCTTACAGCTTATAGCAAAATGCAAGATGAAAGAGAAAAACTGAAAACTCAATTGTTGGGCACAAAGAAACCAGGGACATATTTCAGAAATTCCAAACTTCTGGAAAACAAGCCCCAAGAGGACAGTTGCCCATGTAAAGATTTAAATAAACTTGGAACTTCTCAGACAGGATTGGAAATGCAGTTATCCAGGAAAGACTTTTGGAAAGTCTTACTCTCTGATGGTTTGGAACTTTGTTTCCTGCATACTAAACCAACAAGCTTTTTTATGAGATCTGTATGAATGAAACCATTGTCTGCCTAGACAAAAAAGGACAGGGGAGGGGAGAGACTGAAGGGAAAATGGCTTCAATACAAAAACCATGGAAGCTGAGGTCTGGAATAAAGATATCTCTTTGGGCCAAGGTAGGGACACAGAAAGGATGACTTTGCCCCAGCATTTGAAGAGGGTGGGTCTTCCAGAACACTTTTTCAGGAAGTTTGGCCACCCGGGGCTATAGAGAGGATGGGTCACATTCACTGGTGGTTGGAGAGAGTTAGGTCATCACCTATATGTCAGCCAAAGGGGTGTTGAAGCAAAGTACCAAAAATTGGTTACTTTTTATAAAGGGCATTTATTTGGGGTAGGAATTTACAGGCACCAGGTCAAAAGCATAAGTTACTTCCCTCACCAAAGTCTATTTTCATGTGTTGAAGCAAGATAACTGCTGATGTTTGTGAGGGCTCAGGGTCCTTGGGTTCCTCTCTTCTAGCGTCTTGCTTCTCTCTGCGTTCAGTGTCCCCCTCTTCCAAGGGCTTTCTTCTTCCTGGGCTCAGAGTTCTTCTCTTCCTGGATGGTGCTTCTGTTTCCTCTGTGAGCTTACTTTCTGGGGCTCCAGTGTAAGGCTACAGCATCAAACTCCAACATCAAAAAAAAAAAAAAAACCCAACATGAGGAGGTGGGGCAAAATAGTATCAGAATAAGAGCACCCATATCATAGCTCATACAAAAACAAACAGCTGAGTAGGAAAAAAGCCTGCCTGAGTGAGCTATTTTGGGAACCCAAAAATCAGAAGGCTGATGGACATCAATCCAGAGAGAGGGAAACAAGAGTGATAACTCGAGGTAAAACCTCGGGTTTCTGCCCATCCCCCAGGTCAAGAAGCCATGGCTTTCCCAAAACCTCTCTGGTCACACAGCTGGAGGAGAAAAACTCCAAGAGTGGGAGGGTTCTGGTGAAGAGTGGAGGGGATTCCTATGAGTGAGGGTTCAATTGCCTGGATCCCCCTTTTTGAGCTTTGAGGAGTATATCTGTTGGATTGAGGAGAAACCAGAGAGAGGGGAGAGGCAAATCTGTTAAGGCAGCCCAATTTACCTAACCTTTGTGGAGCCAGGCCATTAAGTAATCCTGTGCAACAGGCCTAAGGGAGGGGGCAGTAGGAAGCACTTGGTAGGCTTCCAGGAGCATGTTTAGGGTTCCTGGCAAGGTGTGGGTGCTCTCTCAAAGAGACTGAGAGCCATTATTTTCTGTGGTGATTTGGTTCACCAGTGTCCCATTTGAATTTTAGAGGGGAGCTCTCACATGGGCTTCCTGCTGCCCTGAGAAAGAGGGAAGTGAGAAAGGGAGAAAGGGGGAAGGGCAGATTCCCAATCAGTTTATTCAATTGCAAAGAGTCTATCCTGTGTCTGGAAGGGGACTTTTTTGAGGAACAGGCTGACCTTGAAGGAGGGTTTGGTTCTGTGGAGAAGTTTCAGCCTTGAATATGCAAGATGTCTGATTCAGTTCACAGCTCCTCTTAGAGTAGAACATACTGGGATATTAGCTGATATCTTGAGACAGAGAAAACAGATAATATCCTTCTATTAGCTTCCCTTGGGTTTCTTATTTTCCCTAAATAAGAGCTTAAGAGGGAAGTCTGTTTTTTTTTAATTCTTTGGTTGACTCCTTCCTCCATGGCTTGTGTTTTGTTTTTTTTCTTGTTATCTTGTCTTTCCTTCCTCTTTATCCATCCACCTTTTTTTTTCTTTTTTCTTTTTTTAATTAGGTGCTGCCTGCTTGTTTATTGTTTCCTGTGCTTCCTCATCCTCAACCTCCTCTTTTCTGTGTGTACTGATTTGGGATACCAATTCTCTCTCTTTTCCTTCGTACATCTTTCTAAATTCACTTTCTGTTGTTGCTCTTTCATTCCCTCTCTTTGGTTAGCCCCTAATTTTTCTCACTTTTTATTTCTAACACTTTTATTCTGTTTTCTATCTTTTAGATTCTTTTTTCATTCCCTCTTTCCGATCATACTAGTCTCTGAATTCATATTATATTCTTTTCCATATTCAGTTTCTTATTTCATTTTA
This sequence comes from Dasypus novemcinctus, assembly GCF_030445035.2. NCBI lineage: Eukaryota > Metazoa > Chordata > Mammalia > Cingulata > Dasypodidae > Dasypus > Dasypus novemcinctus. Next base: position 7,378,318 of record NC_080686.1, on the reverse strand, counting down.
GGTACTCCACTTTCTTATTCCTATAACTATACACTGTTTACATGAGTTTAATATTTATTCTTCTAGGTATTATACAGTTCTTCTGCTAACATTTTCTACCAAAACTACAATTACACTTTTTTTCTTACTTCTTTTGCTCTTCCTGGCCCTAATCTTTTTCATTCAAGGTAACTTAGACAACACAAGGAATAGAATAAGAAGAACCAAGTGTGAAAGAGAAAAATTAATGCATAAAAAAAGCACCTAAAAAATTCCAAGACTAGAGGGAGAAGCTGATCAACTGAATGAACCCACGAAGATAAAATGATGACAAGACAGCAACAAAAAGTAAGAACCAAACCAAAAATCAGGAATACATGGCCTGTCCAATGAAGGAATTAAAAACCAGGAAGAGGAGCAGAAAATCAAACAACTAATCAAAGCTCTCCAATCAAAATATCATAGGCCAACTAAATGAAGTGAAGAAAGAGATTAAGGATATTAAGAAAACACTTAGAAAGCATACTGGAGAAGTTGTAAACATACACAAAAAGATAACTGATATGATAGTGATGAATGGCACATTCAAGAAATCAAAAATACACTCTCAGCAAATAACAGTAGAATCAAAGAAGCAGAGGAAAGAATTAGTGATATGGAAGACAGTACATTGGGAATCAAACAGATTGTAGAATTGATAGATAGCACAGAAAAAATCCAATAGGGATTTAGGGATTTGAGTGACAACACAAAATGCACAAACATATGCAATATAGGCATCCTAGAGGGAGAAAAGAAGAGAAAGGGGACAGAAGAGGTGTTGGAGGAAAAAATGGATGAAAACATCCTAAACCTATTGAAGGAGATGGATGTACATGTCCAGGAAGTGCGGCACAACCCAAAGGATATAAATCTCAGAAGGCCTACCCCAAAACATATACTGGTCAAATTATCCAATGCTCAAGACAGAGAGAAAATACTGAAGGCAGCAAAAGAAAAGAGAACCATCAAATACAAGGGAAGAAATAAGAATAAGTGTTGATTTCTCACCTGAAATCATGGTGGCAAGAAGCAAGAAGGCAGTGGTTTGACATAGTCAAGGTACTGAAAGAAAAAAATTTCCAGCCAAGAATACTCTATGCAGCAGAGCTGGCATTCAAAAATAATGGAGAGTTCAAAATATTCATAGATAAACAGAAACTAAGAAAGTATGCCAATAAGAAACCTGCCTTCCAAGAAACAGTAAAGGGAGTTCTGCAGGAGGAAAGAAAAAAACAGGAGAGACAGAGTTGGAGAAGAGTGTAAAAACAACTGAAAAAACAAAAAAGGAAATAAAAACAACATATGACATACACAAATCCAAAGAAAATTTGGCTAATATAAGTTATTCCTTCAAAGTAATAAAACTGAATGTTAACAGACTAAACTCACTTGTCAAGAGACCCACATTGGCAGAATGGATAAGGAAATATGACCCATCTATATGCTACCTACAAGAAACTCACCTTAGAATGAGGGATTCAAGGAGGTTAAAAGTGAACAGCTGGAAAACAATCTTACAAGCTAATGAATAAACAAAAAAGGGCAGGAGTAGCTATATTAATATAGGACAAAATAGATTTTAAATGCAAAATAATTTTGAGAGACAAAGATGGACACTACATATTGGTAAAATGGGTAATCTTTCAAGAAGAAAGAACAATCACAAACAATTATGCAACTAATCACGGTGCCTCAAAATACTTGAGGCAAACACCAGAAAAACCAACTGGGGGCATAGATGCCTCTACAATTATAGTGGGGGACTTTAACACACCATTATCACCATTAGACAGAACATCTCAACAGAGAATCAATAAGGAAACAAAGACTTTGAATGATATATTAGAGGATCTGGACCTAATAGACATGTATAGAACACTACACCCCAAAACATCAGGATATACATTCTTCTCAAGTGCACATGGATCATTCTCAAGATGGAGCACATGCTAGGCTACAGAGGAAGTCTCATGAATTCAGAAATACTGAAATAATACAAAATAATTTCTCTGACCACAGTAGAATGGAGGTGGAAAACTGCAAGGGCTAGAGACCCATATTAGACACCAAGATATGGAAGTTAAGCAACACAATGTTAGACAAACAGTGGGTCGAGGAGGAAATCTCAAAAGAAATCAGTAACTACCTTGAAACTAATGAAAATGACAACAAAATATATCAAACCTTATGGGATGCAGCAAAGCTGTACTGAAGGGAAATTCATAGCCAGAAATTCATATATCAAAAAAAAAAAAAGAAGAAAGAATGAAAATTGAAGACCTAACTGCACACTTGGAGGAAGTAGTAAAAAAACAAATTAACCATAAAGGAAGAAGAAAGAAAGAAATAACAAAGATTAGATCAGAATTAAATGAAATAAAAAATTAGAAATCACTAGAAAAAAATAAAACAAAGAGCTGGTTCTTTGAGAAGATCAATAAAATTGAAAAACCTTTCACTAGACTAACAAAGAAAAAGAGAAATAAGATGCAAAAACACAAAATTAGAAATGAGATAGGGGATATCACTACTGACCACACAGAAATAAAGACTATCAGGTGAGGAAAACTTGAAAATCAATATGCCAAAAAGAATGACAATTTACAGGAATGGACAATTTCTAGAAACACATAAGCAGCCTACAGTGATGAAAGAAGAAATTGATGATCTCAACAAACCAATCACAAGTCAAGAGATAGAAAGAGTCATTAAAAAGCTCCCAGCTAAGAAGAGTCCCAGGCAAGATGGATTCACAAGTAAACTCTATGAAACATTCTAGAAAGAACTAATACTAGACTTGCTTAAACTCTTCCAAAAAATTAAAATAGAAGGAACATTGCCTAACTCATTCTATGATGCCAACATTACCCTAGTACCAAAGCCAAACAAAGACAACACAAGAAAGGAAAATTATAAGCCAATCTCTCTAATGAACCTGGATGCTAAAATCCTCAACAAAATACTTGCTAATACTATTCAACAACTCATCAAACAAATTATACACCATGACCAAGTGAGTTTCATCCCTGGCATGCAAGGATGTTTCAACATAAGGAAATCAATCAATGTAATACACCACATAAACAGATTAAAAGAATAAAAAACACATGATCATATCTATAGATGCAAAAAAAAGCCTTTGACAAAATACAGCACCCTTTCCTGATAAAAACACTGCAAAAGATAGGAATAGAAGGAAACTTTTTGGGCATGATAAAGGTTATATGTGAAAAACCCACAGCTAACATCACATACAATGGTGAAATCCTAAAATTCTTCCCTTTAAGATCAGGAATGAGACAAGGATGCCCACTATCACCACTCTTATTGAATATTGGGTTAGAAGTAATTTTTCAAGCACTGAGGCAACAACCAGATAAAAGGCATCCAAATTGGAAAGAAAGAAGACAAAATTTCACTATTTGCAGACAACATGATCCTATACATAGAAAGCCCTGAGAATCTACAACAAAGCTTCTAGAACTTATAAATGAGTTCAGTAAAGCTGCAGTTATAGGATCAATGCACAAAAATCAGTAGCATTTCTGCACACCAACAATAAACAATCTGAGGTGGAAATCAAGAAAAAAATACCATTTGCAATAGTAGATTAAAAAATCAAATATCTAGGAATAAATTTAACTAAAGATGTAAAAGATTTATACACAGAAAACTACACAACACTGTTAAAGGAAGTCAAAGAATATTCCCTGTTAATGGATAGGAACACTAAATATCATGAAGAGGTCTATCCTACCAAAACTGATCTACAGATTTAATGCAATTCCAATAAAAATTGACACAGCATTTTTTACTGAATTGGATAAAGTAATGATGAATTTCTTTGGAAGGGAAAGAGACCCCAAATAGTCAAAGACATGTTGAAAAAGAAAAATGAAATCGGAGGAATCACACTACCTGAGTTTAAAACATACTACAAAGCTATAGTGGTCAAAGCAGCAAGGTATTGGCACAAGGATAGACACACTGACCTATGGAACTGAATTGAGAGTTCTGTTATAGACCCTCCCACATACAGTCATCTGATATCCAACAAGGTAACAAGACCCATGCAAGTGGAAGATAATGGCCTCTTCAACAAATGATGCTTGGAGAACTGGGTATCCATAAGCAAAAGAATGAGAGAGGATTACCATCTCACAACTTATACAAAGATCAAAAATCAAGTCAAGATGGACCAAAGATCTAAATATAAGTGCCAAGACCATAATCCCTTGGAGAAAATTTAAGAAAGCATCTACAGGACCTTGTAATAGGAAATGACTCTATGAATTTCACACCCAAATCGTGAGCAGTGAAAGAAAAAACAGATAAATGGGACCTCCTAAAAATTAAAGCCTTTTGCACCTCAAAGGAGTTTGTCAAGAAAGTGAAATGACAGCCTATCCAATGGGAAAAAAATACTTAGTAATCATATATCTGATAAGAGCCTAGTAGCCAACATATATAAAGAAATCTTATACATCAAAAATAAAAAGACAAACAATCCATTCAAAAAAAAATGGGCAAGAGATTTGACAGTGGCTTCTCCAAAGAAGAAATACAAATGGCTAAAAAGCACAGGAAAAGATGCTCAACATCACTGGTATTAGGGAAATGCAAATCAGAACTACAATGAGATACCATCTTGCCCCCATTAGACTGGCAGCTATTAAAACAATGGAGGACTACAAATGTATGAAAGAACGTGGAGGAATGGGAACACTTATCCACTGCTGGTGGGAATGCAGAAGGATCCAGCCATTTTGGAGGAAAGTTTAGTGGTTCCTAAAGAAACTAGGTATAGATTTGCCATATGACCCAGCATATATCCAGAAAAACAAAACAAGGGCACAAACTGATATATGCGCAGAAATGTTCATACGACATTATTCACTATTGCTAAAAGTTGAAATCAACCCAAATGTCCATCAACAGATGAATAAATAAGCAATTGTGGTATATACATACAATGCAATGTTACTCAGTGGTAAGAAGGAATGAAGTTTGACACATGCAACAACATGGATGAATCTTGAAGTCCTTATGTTGAGTGAAGTAAGTCAGGCACTGAAGGATAATTATTGCATGATTTCACTGATATGAACTAAGCATGTTGAGCAGACTCGCAGAGCTAGAGTCTGGAAGATAGGTTATCAGGAGACAGAAAGGGAATACAATGTGGTAAGCCAATGCTTAATTTAGGCAAAACTCAAGATAAGGTGGAAGGAAGTGTTTTGGCAGTGGATGGGATTGATGGTACAGGGATGTGAGTGGGGTCAATGGTGCTGGAATGTGAGGGTGAACAGGGAGGGGGATTGAGTTGGATTATCCATGGAAATGGGGGTAGTGCTGGAGGAAGGAACAGGTGAACTCTGGGAATTTGTAGGTTTGTGGTTGAAACTACAATGATGGGAATGTTCTTCTGGAAAATATGGCAGGGGAGGGTCACTGATGCAAGGCACCAGTGATAAGGGAATATGTGGGAAAGAGTGCACCTGGGGCATGCTACTATGGAATATGAATATTTTCATTTTTTCATAGGTTGGAATCTCAATGGATGGAGATCCACACAGTAAACAAGAAAATATTAAACTCCTATCCTGGGGAGTCCTGCTATGTTCCCAAATAGAGGGGCAAGAATATGTTGAGTACATATGCAATGCTTAATGAAAGAAAACAAACCAGTATGTCAAGCCCTTAATATTAATGCATGTAACTATAAATCTTATTCTTCAAAAATTTAAATGTAGTAGTTTCCATAAGTGTCAGGGGAAGCCATGTGAAGAATGGGTGGAACATAAGGCATTTTGGGGGCATTGGAATTTTTCTGCAAGATCTTGCAATGATGGTTACAGGCCATTATACATTTTGTCAGAACCTATAAAAGTGTATGGTGCAAAATGTAAACCATTAACCATGGTTAGTAGAAATGCTTTGATATTGGTTCATCAATTGTAACAAATGTACTCTACTCATGTAGGAAATTACTTGTAGGGGAGGATGTGGGAGTGATGGAGTATATATGAATTCCATGCATTTTCTGTCACTTTTCTTTAACCTAAATCTTCTAAGAAAAGAATGTGAAAAAAATAAGACAATGGGGGAACATACAGAAAAATTTGTCACTATGTATAAAAGATAACAGATCTTATGGTGACAAAAATCACAAGACAAATTTTTTGTTGTTTTATTATTTTTGGCTTTGTTTTTTTTTTTTTTTTTGGAGATTTTGGATTACTGAAGAGTTGCAGCTGTGGCAGGGGAGGATCACTAGTGCAGGGTTTTGATGGTGGGGAGATACGTGGAGAGGGGTGTACATGGGGCATGCCTCTATGGAATATAAATATTGTGTTCATGTGTTCATGGGGTGTGGTCTTGGTGGGTAGAGATGCACAGAATAACCAACAGAATATTGAATTTCCATTCTGGGGAATCCTGCTACATTCTCTTAGGGTGGTGAAAATCCCTAGAGTACACTGGCAATTCCTAGTGAAGGAGGAGAGACCAAGGCCCTTGATATTAATGCTTCTATTTATGAATCTTGAGCTTGTGAAATTGAAACTTAGTCTATATATATATATAGTCAAGAGTTACCTCCTGAAAGCCTCCTGGTTGCTCAAGTGTGGTGTTTCTCTAAGCCAAAATCAGCACATAAACACTGTATCTCCCCCTCGCATGGGGCATGACTCTCCGGGATAAGCCTCCCTAGCACTAAGGATTATTACCAAATGTCAACTAGTTATGAATTTGGAAAAAAGACCTAGACCAGAGGGGAAAATATTAAATGTAAATGAGTTTTTATTGCTAAGAGATTTCAAAGTGAGTTGGGAGGTTATTCCAGAGATCAAATTTATGCATGTCTCAGGAAGATCTCACTGACTGCCACAGTAAACAGTGCCTAAAGCAGGGGTGCTCCTGAGGGCTATAGAGACATCTAGACATTATAGGCAGGGCAGATAACCCCAGGAAATCAGCACCCCATTGGTTGGCCTTACATTGGAATGTATGATAACCTATCTCCCTATGTATCTGTTAGACTCATTTATAATTTTCCTACACATATTTCTTCTGCCCCATTTATTTGTAACCTATAATTCACACTATATCCATGGAATATGTGTCAGAGATTTAAATCTTCCAGCTGCTCATGTGCTGGATGAGCTCTGAATCTCAACAGAGTTGCAGCCAACACCTACATCAGACTCATTCAGGACAACTAACAAAAGGATGATGATGGACAGTGTCCATCTCAAAAAACAGAGTATCTACAACTGCAAGCAAGACAGTTCCATCCATCTGCCCCATGGGATCTAAGCCCCCTTTCAACTGGAAGCAGAGTGGGAATCACCATTCCAAAATCCTCAAGATAGAGGAACAAACATTTAAAGGGGGAATGTAACTATGAACTAAAGTAGACTTATTATTATTCTAGTAATGGAAGAACCTGTAACATTGATAGAAAGACAGTGATAACCAGAGGTTCTGAAGAGAGGGAGAAGGAAGAATAGGTGTAACATGGGGCATGTTTTGAACATTGGAATTGTTCTGCATGATATTGCAATGACAGATAAAAGCCATTGCACATTTTGTCAAAATATATACATTTGAGCAGTTCAGAGTGTAAATTATAATGTAAACTATAGACCATGATTAGTAGTAATGCTTCAGTAAGTGTTCTTCAATTGTACAAATGTACCAGACTAATGAAAGAAATTAATGGGGAAAAATGTGGGATGGCAAAGGGGTGGGGTATATGGGAACCCCCCTATATTTTTGATGTAACATTTATATAATACCAAGCTTCTTTAAAATGAAAGAAAGAATTGGTTATTGGGTGGACAAAAGGTGAACTTAATAGGAGTGGAGAGCCCTGAGAGTCAGTGACTCTATGTTGGGGTCTAAAGTCCTTGGTGAGTGGTCAGGGCAGGCAAGTGGAAGGGAATGGATGAGGGCAGGATAAATGAAGCAGTCCAGGCACACTAGGGCAGCTACAAAGGGAAAGTAATCCAAGATGATGGAGGAGAGAGAGGAAAACTGCACTGAACAAAGGGCAGGGAACTGAGTGCCTGGGAACCAAAAGGAGCCAGAAGGAAGAGAAGCCCAGAAGAATTGGAACAATTCTAATGCCCTAAAAATGCCCTATGTTCCATCTATTCTATTATTTCCTCCTTGTCCCCTCAGAACCTATGACAACCACTAAGTTTCAATTTTTGAAGAATAAGATTCATAGTTACTTGCAATAATATTGAGGGCTTGACATATTGGTCTGTTTTCTTTTATTAGGCACTATCTTCTCAAGGGATTCTTGTCCCTCTAACTGAGAACATAGCAGGACTCCACAGGATGGGATTTTAGTATTTTCTTGTTTATTGTGTGGGTCTGTGTATTAGTCAGTCAAAAGGATGCTGATGCAAAGTACCAGAAATTGGTTGGTTTTTATAAAGAGTATTTACTTGGGGTAGGAGCTTACTGATACCAGACCATAAAGCATAAGTTACTTCTCTCAGCAAAGTTTATTTGGAGCAAGATGGTTACTGATATCTGCAAGGGTTCAGGCTTCCTACAGTCCTGGGGCTTGCTTTTCTCTGGGTTCAAGTTTCCTTTCTTCCTGGGGCTGGCTTCTCCTTCCTCTGTGTGCTGACTTTCTGGGGCTCCAGCTTAACTCTTTGGCATCAAACTCCAACATCAGAAACCCTCAACCCTGTTCTTTGCCATGTCTTTTATCTGGGAGTCCCCACTCACCAAGGGATGGGGACTCAACACTCTAATCATAACTCAATCATGTCCAGGTATAGATCAGATTACAAACATAATCCAATATTTCTTTTTGGAATTCATCAATAATATCAAACTGCTACACTCCACCCTCTGAATTCCAATAAGACATTACAATATTAAAAAAAGAAATTAAAAACACCTTAAATCAGTTATAATGCAATTCCTAAATCACATCACAATCATTTTAAAGAAATAGTTTGTCTTGGGGCAAAGTCCTGTCTGCTATAGACCTCTGAAACTTATGAAACAATTAATCTGTTTCCAGTACACAAATGGACAGACCTAGGATAAACATTTTCATTACCATAAGGAGAAATTGGGAGGGAAACATGAGTCACAGGTCCTCTACAGTTCAGTAGACCTGCAGGACATCCTCCATTTGATTTCAAAGTCTGAGAGTCATTCTTTTTTTTTTTTTCTTCTGGTTATTTATTTATTTATTTTTAATACATTTAAAAAATACTACATTCAAAAAATATGAGGTCCCCATTCACCCCCACTGCCCCCACCCCACCACTCCCCCCACAGCAACACTCTCCCCCATCATCATGACACATCCATTGCATTTGGTGAGTACATCTCTAGGCATCACTGCACCTCATGATCAATGGTCCACATCATAGCCCACACTCTCCCATGTTCCACCCAGTGGGCCATGGGAGGATCTACAATGTCTGGTAATTGTCCCTGCAGCACTACCCAGGACAACACCAAGTCCCGAAAATGCCTCCACATCTCATCTCCTTCTCCCATTCCCCGCATCCAGCAGCCACCATGGCCACTTTTTCCACACCAATGCCACATTTTCTTGATTACTAACCACAATAGTTTGTGAATAGAATATCAGTAAGTCCACTCTAATCCTTACTGTATTCCTCCTTCCTTCCTGTGGACCTTGGATTGGTTGTGTCCATTCCGCATCTATGTCAAGTGGGGGCTTAGATTTCACATGGATACTGGATGCCATCCTCCTGCTTTCAGTTGTAGGCACTCTAGGCTCCATGGTGTGGTGGTTGACATTCTTCAACTCCATGTTAGCTGAGTGGGGTAAGTCCAGTAAACCAGAGTGTAGGAGCTGAAGTCTGTTGAGGCTCAGGTCCTGGCTATCATATTGTCAGTCCAGAGATTTAGATCCCATAGATATATCTTAAACCCCAGCACCAACTACAATTCCAGTAAAGTAACAGGAAAGGCTTGTGAAAAGAGATCACATCTGAGTCCAGCTCCATCACGCAGAAACACCAACTCCAAAGAAGGGCCAACTGACATGGCCTGAACTCCATCTGCCATGTCCGTAGAACCTGTGGGTCTCTGTAGCCCTCAGGAGAGCAATACCTGGGGTTTTATCTGAGAGTCATTTTTTTTTTATTGACTTTGTAATAATATTACATTAAAAATATATATGTGAGGTCACATTCAACCCCACCCCCCCACCCCCCCTCTCCCCCCCCAACAACACTCATTCCCATCATCATGACACATCCATTGGATTTGGTAAGTACATCTTTGGGCACCTGAGAGTCATTCTTAAGAAGATGATTTCTTCTCCTTGGGGCCATATGGGCACCCACCCTTTCCACATGCTTGTCCAGTGGCCATTTCCTGGTTCCACCCTCATCAAGCATTTGGGTGTTGACCAAGCTCCAGACCTTTCCCTCCAACTGTGTTGGGATGATTGCCACAACTTACCCAATCTTTGGGTTAGAGTCTGAACCCCCCTAGCACAGTGGTGTGAAGACAATATTCCCCCTAAATCATTGGCATACAGGCCCAACCCTCTCAGTGCAATGAGTTGACCACTTGGTCCTCTCTAACCTTTGGGGGATAGGTCCACCCCTCTCAGACCTGTGGGGTACTGACCTTAACTGCCCTAATCCTTGGGGAATGTGCTCCACCCTCTCTGTACTCTGGGGCTGCAAAACTCTCCCAGAACATTGAGTGGGAACATCCACCCTCTTCAACTGCTGGGGCAAACTCATACTCTCTGTACACATGGGTGGGGTTCCTCTCTTGGTCCAAGGTGATGTACGAATCCCAGGTCTCAGCTTCCATGGTTTTCCTCTTAAAGCTCTTTCTCCTTCAATCTCTCCTTTCCATGCCCCTGTTATTCCAGGCTGACCATGGTTTTGTTCATACAGTTCTCTTAAAAAGTCTGTTGGTTTAGCATGCCAGAAGCAGAGGTCCAAGCCATCTGACAGTAAGACTTTCCACAAGTCTTTCCTAGATAACTGCATCTTCAATCTTGATTTACCAGTTCCAATTTTAGTTAAGTCCTCCAATGGAGCACTTTCATCTGGGAGCTTGATTTCCAAAGGCTTGGGACTTCCAGAATCAGTCTCTGTTTTCCTTGTGCCAAAGAGTTCAGCCCTTAGCTTATCTTTCTCATTCAGTATTTTGCTATAAGCTGTAAGCAGAAGCCAAGCTGTCTTCTCTGGCTTTACTTTGGAAAGTTCTTCAGCTAAATGCCAGGCTTGCCATTTTCAAATTTTACTTTCTGTACAACACCAGGAATTAATCTTGCTAAGTTCTCTGCAACTTTAAAACAAGGATTTCCTTTCCTCCAGTTTCCAATAATACTTTCATCATTTGCCTCTAAGGAATCATTAAAAATCTCTTTACCATCCATGTTTCTATCAACAGTCTCTTCAAAGCACTGTATGTCTTTTCTTGCAAGCATGTCACATTTCCTCCAAAAAATACCCCTTACCCATTTATAAAACCATTCCAGTATTTTGGTAATTGCAAAAGCACTTCCCCACTCCTCAGTACCAAATTCTGTATTAGTCAGCCAAAGGGGTGCTAATGCAAAATGCCAGAAATTGGTTGTCACTGTGGGCTCTGAGGAGAGGGAAAGAGAGGAATAGAGTAGATGAAAGCAGGGTAACTGGAGGTCAATGGAAGTTTTCTACAAGATCATGCAACGATTGATGTAGGACATGTTAAATTTCACCAAAAATGTATAAAATTCCATAGGCTAAAATGTAACCCACAATATAAGTAAACTTTTAGAAAATTGTACAGTCTAAAATATAAACCATGTCATAAAACAAAATGGAGCCATGTTTGATAACTATGTTTCAATATCTGTACATCAGCTACAGAAAATATAACATGAACATGAAAAGTGATAATTGCTGGGGAAGGGGGAAAAGGTTTTCATGTTTGATATTTAGGAGCTCCTATATTATATATGTGACTTTACTGTGATCTAAAACTTTTTGAAGACAAAATTAAAATTAAAAAAAAGAAAGGATGTAGACAGTGAGGAAGAAGTGAAAGAAATTGCCTTGCCACTATACATCTAGGGCAACAGCTATAAGAGTGATGAAAGGCAAAACATAAAAAACAATGTTTTATTATATTTTTCATTTTTAATACCCCAGTTTATTTTAACTTTATTTTAGTTTTTCTAAATTAGTATGTATTCTATTTCTAATCTTTAAACCTATCACTCATATTTCATTTTCCTACTAATTGAATTTGGCAATATAATAGGTTTCAGTTTTGAAGAAGCTTTGGACCACAGAGAGGTTCAACTATAGCAGGGGAGGAATGCTGGCATGGGGTGTTAATGATGGGGGACACATGGTTGGGAGGGAGTTATCCAGGCCATGTATATAAGGTATATAAATATGTTGGGATGTTTGTTGGGTATTGTCATATTGGAGAGAGTTACACATGACAACTGTGGGAGTGTTGAGTTCCCATCCTGGGGGGCTCTGTTGCATTCCCCAATGGAACAGCAACAATCCTCCAAGTACAAGACCAAAGACCAGTGAAGAAGGATGTTCCAGTGATGAGCACTTGGTACTGATGCCTATGCTTATGAGCCTGTGTGTGTCTGAAATTTCAACTAGGCTAGAGCTCTGGGGTGCATAAGAGTTATCTCCAGAAAGCCTCCATGTTGCACAAATGTGGCTACTCTCTAAGCCAACCTCAGCATGTAAATGCATTACCTTCCTCCAAGCATGGGACACAACTCCAGGATATGAGCCTCCCTGACACTGAGGGATTACTACCAATCACTAACTGGTGATGAAACTAGAAAAAGACCTTGAATAAAAGGGGGAAATGGTAAAGACAAATGAGTTTATATGGCTAAGGGTCTTAAAAAATGAGTGGGGAGGTCATCAGAAGGGTTGCTCTGATGCATGCCTCAGCAGGGTCCCAGAGACAGCCAAAGTAGATACAACCCTAGGTACTGGTTCTCCTGAGGGCTACAGAGACTCACAGGTTCTATGGTCACAGCAGATAGCTCTGGAGTTCAGTGCCATGTCAGTTGGCCCTACTTTGGAATTTGTGTTCTGAGCGTGATGGAGTTGGACTCAGATGTGACCTTTCTACACATGTTTCTTCTGTCACTTTTACTGAACCTGAATTTGGCACTGGGGTTGGTGTATACTCAGGAGACTTGAATCTGTGGACTGGCCATGTGCAAGCCAGGCCCTGTGCCTCAGCAGGGTTGCAACTCCTACTATCTGGTTATTGGGCTTACTCAGGTCAGCTAACAGGGAGGTGAAGATGGTCAACCACCACACCAGGGAACTGAGAGTGCCTACAACTCCAAATAGGAGAATTCCATCCATCAACCATGTGAGATCTAAGCCCCTCCTCAATATAGAGGTGGAGTGGACATTACCATCCAAGGATCCACAGGATGGAGGAATAAAATAAGGATTAAAGTGGACTTACTTGTACTCTACTATAGAACTATTGTCACAAGTAATGGAAGAAACTAGAATTGATATGGGAAAGTGGCCACGGAAGTTGCAGAGGGCAGGGAGAGGGAAGAAGAGATGTGATGTGGGGGCATTTTCAGGACTTGGAGTTGTCCTAAGTGATATTGCAGGGACAGATGTTGGAAATTATATATCTGGTCATAACCCACTGAAAGTAATGGGGGAGAGTGTAAACTACAATATAAACTATAATCCATGCAGTGTAGCAGTGCTCCAGAATGTATTCACCAAACGCAATGAATGTGCCACAATGATGAAAGAAGTTGTCGATGTGGAAAGAGTAGGGGGTTGGGGGGTGGGGTACATGGGAATGTCATATTTTTTAATGGAACATTTTTTGTGATCTATGTGTTTTCAAAAAGAAACCAATAAAAAATTTAAAAAAACAAACAAAAAATGTAAAAAAATAGAGAAGACTGCAAGTGTGGAAATGATGTGGAGGAATAGGAACCCTCATCCACTGCTGGTGAATATTTAAAATGATCCAGACATTCTGAAGGACAGTTTGGCATTTCCTAAAAAGACTATGCTATAGATTTGCCATATGACCCAGCAATTCCACTGCTGGGTATATACCCAGAAGAACTAAAAACAAGGACAGGAACTGATATATACACACCAATGTCCATAGCAGCATTATTCACTATTGCCAAAAGTTGGAATCGACCCAAATGCCCAGATGAATGGACAAATAAAATGTGGTATACACACACAATGGAATACTACTGAACTGTAAGAAGGAATATAGCACTAACTCATGGGATAACATGGATGGATCTTGAAAATCTTAGGTTGAGTGAAGCAAGGAAGGAACTAAAAGACAAACACTGCATGTCCTCTCTGATATGAATTAAGGAAATCAACCTGTCTCAGAGAGCTAGAGACTGGACAATAAGCTTACAGGAAATAGGGAAGGAAAGGAAGGTTGTAGCTGATGCTTACATGGGTGAAATCTATGATAAAGTGGAGATAAGTAGTTGAAGGGATAAGACAGGTGCAATGGGATGCTATTGGGTAGGGGCTTTGTAGGCTTGAGGGGGTCTAGGTTGGAAGGATGGTTCAGATGATCCATGGAATTGGGAGGAGGGCTTGAGGTGAGAGGGTGAACATGAGAGATTCTCAAGTATGTGGTTGAAACTATTATGTTGAGAAAACTCTTGAGAAAATATAATAAGCAATGGTTACCTGTTTAAGGTGTTTGATAGGGGGCATTGGCACAGTGTGCACCTGGTGCAGGTTTCTAGGGAATGTTTTAGTGCTCATCTTGTCATATTGTGTTATATCAGTGGGTGGAGGCTCATTCAATGAGTGGGAAAGTGTTGTTTCCCCATCCAGGGTGGACTTATGTTCTCAGAGGAGAGTGTGTCTCTCGAGTGCATGGGTGGCTCCCAATGGGGGGAGGACAGACTGGAGTGTCAAGCCCTCAGCATTGTTGCAAGTATTTATGACTCTTGTCCTTCAAGCAGTGAAGCTTGGTTGTCACTGTGGGCTCTGAGAGAAGGGGGAGATAAGAATAGAATAGATGGAAGTGGGGGTAACTGGTGGGCAATGGAAGTGTTCCACAAGATCATGCAATGATGGATATAAGCCATGTTAAATTTCACCAATAATTTATAAAAGTCTATAGTCTAGAGATGGTGTCTGAGTGAGTGCACCTCATAATCTCTCCTGCAAAGAAGTGTCTGAGTAGGGTTGGAGTCCTGCTGGACTGGGCTGTTTCAGGTGCTTGCAGGGCAGGAGGTGTCTAGATGGTGACAGAGGAGATTCTTGCAAGAGGTAGAATTTTGGGTCTCTTTCACAGAGGTTGGGGTTGTGGGGGGGACCCTTCCCCCTGGGGCTGGTGGCCAGTGGTGGGGATTCCTGAAGACTTTGCTCTGCTGGGGAGTTCCCAAGCCCTGAGCAGGCTGTTTTGGGCCTTGCAGGGTGGGAGGTGTCTGGAAGCTGATTTGGTGAAACAGTGACAGAGGAGATTCTTGTGAGAGGTGGAATTTTCAGTTTCTGGCATGGAGGCCAGAAGTTCTAGGCAGAACCCCTCCTCCTAGGGCTGGCAGCCCAGCTGTGGAGATCCCTGAAGGCTTTGTTGTGCAGAGGCACTCCCAAACCCTGAGTGGGCTGTTTCGGGGGCTTGCAGGGCAGGAGGTGTCTGGATGTTGAGTTGGTGAGACAGTGACAGAAGAGATTCTTGTGAGAGGTGGAATTTTGGGTTTCTGACATGGAGTTCAGAGGTTGTGGGTGAGACACTTCTTCCTAGGACTGGCACCCAGCTGCGGGGATCCCTGAAGGCTGTGTTGTGCCACGGTGCTCCTAGGCTCCCTGTTAACTGGATGTGTGTTTCCCAGGTCTGTGTCCCCTAAACCCTGGTGGCCCATACTCCAGAGACTCACACACCTTGAGTCTACAATATCATAGAAAGGCAGACTCACATTTATTACGTCTGCAGAGGTAAGGAGCCAAGGCCAGTCCAAAGTGACTCAGACCTGATTCCCTGTGCTGCAGTTTCATTCTTGTTTAGATACCCAAGTTACTACTTAGCATTTGCTTTGATTATGCATTAGTTTTTATGCATATGGTTGAATACACATAGCTGGTTATATAATTGTATGATTAGTATGTTCAGGAAATCACGCTTGCACATACATTGCATGATCAAGAAAGGGGTGGATAACTCCATCCCTGGGTGGGAATTTTATTATGTTAATTAAGCAAGTTGAAGTGAGGACAGCAAGGGGCTGCTTCTGTGCAGGTCCGGCCAACTGGGTGAAGCTGGTTTTCATACTTCATTGTTCCAACAGGATATTCTTGACCACCAAAAGTGGAATTTGGCCCAAAGAGAGGATTACATTTCATTACCTTCTGATTTACATACAATTTACATACAATTATTTTTTTTTGCATCCTAACAACAGGGAGAGAAACAAGTTACTTTCAGGTATTTGGTCATCCTACATCCATCAATTCCCTCCTTCTAGTTTTTGGTGATATCGCAGGGGAAAGGGACGAAGCTCAGATCTTCTGTAACTTCCTGCTGACATTATGGGCATCGAACTCTTAGGAAACTATTGTAAGAGGGTGGTCTGAGGAGGAAAAGTTAGTTTGTTAGAGTTTGCAACTGCTTTTATTTAAAGCATTGCTTGTATGGTATGAGTACAGTTGCAATTGTCAAAAGAATAAGGATAATAATTAACAAAGGGGACCAGCCCCTTGGTGAAGCTGGATGGGTTCCAGGAGGAGAAATTATTCTCCTGTATTATGAGATTATTGGCTTGGCTTTTTTTTTTTTTTTTTAATGCTCTCACTTCTTTGGAGAGGTTGGTGACTAAGTACAGGGATGCGGCTGCAGTACCAACAAATGCTGTGATTCCTAAAAAGGTAACAAGGGGATTAATTGGCTTTGAAAAAATTTGCGGTGTTACATGTTTTGGGGTTTGCTTTTACAAAAGCTTGTTGAATTTTATTTAAGTAGGCTATTCTGGCTATTGCTTTTAAGGTGTAGATTAACTGAAACATTTTACAGCAAACTGGTTTATGCATTACTTGATATTTATTGTGCAAATTTACACAGTACCAACACTTGGTTTTAATTGTAGAAGTTTTGGATGATTTGCAAAATATGTGTGTAGGATAAGTGATATCTTCCCTTAGGGCTAGTTATTGGCAGGTTCCTATAGTAGGAAAAACAAGATTAGTATTTGGTGGAGATTTTTTCTTCTTGAACTGGAACCGCAGGTTCTCAACTGGCTCCATCTCACATTTTGCTTCATGCTCTGGTGTGATCTCCAGCTCAGGACCTCCTTTATCTGCTGGTTCTGATAAGTAGTGGGGTTTTGCTCTGGTATGACAGACCCAGGGCTTGATTCCCTGCAACTTAAGAGAAGAATGAGAGGTTAACAGTACTGTGTAAGGTGCCTCCCATTTGGGTTTAAACTGATCTTCAGGATGTTTGTTTTTCCAAACCTTTAAAAGAACCTGATCCCCAATTGCAAAGGGGTGGAGAGGCTGGTCAGTGGAGTATTTTAGGCACATATTTGCATATGTGTGCATGGTGGTAAGGAGCTTTCCTAGCTGCAAAGCCCACTTATGGAGGGCTCCCTCTAAGGTCACTGATGAATTGGGTTTTTCCCTCAGGTTGCTTAGAAAGGGCCTTTCATGCATAAGTTTAAAAGGACTTAATTTAAGTCCTCTTCTAGGGGCCACCCTAACCCGAAGGAGACCTAGGTTAAGTGCTTCTGTTCATTTCAACTGTGTTTTTTGACAAATTTTACTTAAGGTTTTCTTTGAAGTATAGTTTATTTTTTTCCACCTTTCTTGATGACTCAGGTTTCCAGGCTGCATATAGTTTCCATTTAATTCCAAGACACTGATTGACACTCTGTACTGCAGCTGAAATAAAAGCAGGTCCATTATCTGACTGAATTGTTTGGGGCAGTCCAAACTTTGGGATGATTTCCTGGAGGAGGAATTTAGTTACCGTGGAATGCTGTTCTGTGCAGCAGGGAAAGGCTTCCACTCACCCTGAGAAAGTGTCACAAATACCAAAAGATACTTAAAATTTGCTGTGGTTTTTGGCATTACTGTGCAGTTTACTTGCCAATCTTCCACTGGGGCAAGCCCTCGACTTTGTGTTTCAAAAAAAGTCCATGATGTTTCTTTTGGGTTATTTTTCTAGCAAGAAAGACACTGGTTAGAGACTTTTTGTACAGCTCGAGCAAGGTGAGGTCCCACCACCAGTTGATGGAGGAGGCTCTGCAATGCTTGCTGTTCCAGATGTGTGGTTTGGAGATAGAGACTAGAGGATATACTAGGTTCTTAGGCAGATAGAATTGTTCTTGGCTGTTTTTTCAGCCATTTATCCCCTTTTTCTATTTTTTCTGAATTTTTTTTGAAATCCCCATTCTCTTGCACACTCAAGATTTGCAGGGGTATAGACTGGACAGAAAACTTCCTCAATATGTTGAAGAATCTGAGGTTTAATGAGTGCAGTTAATTGATTAGGAGGGTAGCTTTTATTTGCAGCATCTTTTGCCACTTGGTCTGCTTGCCTGTTCATTAAGGCTACATAGGAGTCTCCCTTTTGATGTCCCCGGCAGTGCATTACACCTACTTCTGCTGGTAGTTTTACTGCTTCTAAAAGTTCAGTTATTTGTGTGGCATGCTTAATGTCTTTCCACACAGATGATAAAAGTCTTCTTTCTTTCCAAATGACCCCATGTGCATGCAAGATAAGAGAAGCATATTTTTAATCAGTGTAAATGTTCACTCTTTTTCCATCCCCTCTTTAGAGGGCTCTAAGAGCAGAGCTCCCTGGGGGAAGTGGTGCAGCTTCTATTACTTCCCCCCACAGTTATAAGAGCATATCCAGCTTTTCAAACACCCCCTTCAATGAAGCTACTTCCATCCATGAAGATTTCTAAATCTGGATCTAGTAGAGGAGTATCCTGCAAGTCTTTCTTGGAAGAAAAGACTTCCTCTAGCGTTTCTATACAGTCATGAATAGGTATTTCTTCATTGCTTGATGGGAGTGGAGAAGCTGGATTGAAGGTTGCACAGACTTTTAATTTAACTTTTTTTTTTTTTTTTTAATTTTTTAATTTTTTATTGACTTTGTAATAATATTACATTAAAAATATATATGTGAGGTCCCATTCAACCCCACCCCCCCACCCCCCCTCTACCCCCCCCCAACAACACTCGTTCCCATCATCATGACACATCCATTGGATTTGGTAAGTACATCTTTGGGCACCTCTGCACCTCATATACATTGGTTCACATCATGGCCCATACTCTCCTCTATTCCATCATGTAGGCCCTGTGAGGATTTACAATGTCCGGTGATTACCTCTGAAGCACCATCCAGGGCAGCTCCATGTCCCGAAGACGCCTCCACCTCTCATCTCTTCCTGCCTTTCCCCATACCCTTTGTCCATTATGTCCACTTTTCCCAATCCAATGCCACCTCTTCTATGTGGACACTGGATTGGTTGTGTCCATTGCACCTTTATGTCAAGAGGAGGGTCAGATTCCACCTGGATGCTGGATGCAATCCTCCCATTTTCAGTTGTAATCACTCTAGGCTCCATGGTGTGGTGGTTGTCCTTCTTCACCTCCATCTTAGCTGAGTGTGGTAAGTCCAATAAATCAGAATGTAGGTGCTGGAGTCTGTTGAGGCTCAGGATCTGGCTATCACATTGTCAGTCCAGAGATTCAAATCCCCTAAATATATCTTAAACCCCAACATTAACTGCACCTCCAGCACATTAGCATGAAAGTCTTATGAAGGGAGATCCCATCTGAGTCCAGATTCATCACACATAAACACCATTTCCAAAGAGGGGCCATCTGCCCTGGTAGTTAACCCCATCGGCCATGACCATAACTCCCATGGGTCTCTTTAGCCCTCAAAGGAACCAATATCTGGGGGTTGTATCTGCTTTATCTGTCTCTCTGACTCTGCTCAGTTGTGCATGAGGGCAAACCTTCTGCCAGCCTCCAGACTCTTTTTTAGAAACTCGTAGCCATATAAACTCATTTCTCCTTTCCATTTCCCCCTTACTTTAGGTCAAACAGCATTTTAAAGTCATGGTATTTTATGTAGACATGGATATTCTGCTGATCCGCATTGAACCTTCCGTATAAGGTCATTTTCCAGTTGCATCATCAGTTGGTAGTTGATAGTGGTCCCTCGTTGCCAGGGAGGCTCATCCCCGGGTGTCATGTCCCACGCTGGGGGGAAGGCATTGCATTTACATGCTGAGTTTGGCTTCGAGACTGGCCACATTGAGTAACATGAAGGCTGACAGAAGGAGATTCCCAGGCACAAAGTTGCTCTAGGCCTTGTTATTATTTTGGGTTTATCAGCTCACAAGCATAGTCATTAGTATCAGGGGCTCACTGTTGAACCCTCACTCCCTCCCGGTCCCCACCACTGTACCTGGGAGACTGTCGCTGCTCCCCTAGGGACCACGACAGAGCACCACTGGCCAGGAATCCAGTACCCCCCCTACTGTGGTTATTAATTGTTGCCACTATGAGTATATCCAAACATTACCATGCACCCTGGACATATGTTCTGTACAGCTCCCTGTCAGTCATATATCACCTGTCATTGGTATCCCATACCAGTATCCCTCCATTGCCATTGTTGAAACACTCTGTGATCCAGAACTCCCCGAAATTTGAAGCCCAATATAATGTCATGGTCCCTTACTAGGGAATGGCATATAGCGATGAGTTTAAAGGATAGATAAAGAACTTGGATAAAGTTAGATAAAGAACTTAGATAAAGAATGTTGACTTGAAAAAATTCCACATCCTATTTTTTTCTTTTTTTCCCCCCCCCCCCCTAATTATTCAGCTTTTCTTCACAGAAGTCCTAGACCACAGCAATGTATATATATAATATACAGCACTCCCACACATCCACCAGAAAACCTTTTCCCTTCCACAGTGATACTCTTACGCCCTATTCATATCATATTTACTTAAAGTGATGTACAGAGTCTGAGACATTAGCTTTCTAACAAGGTGACATCTGTGTTTACATTATGGTGCATACTTTAGGATACACAGTTCTTTACATTTTTAGTTATCCTATGTTTTACATTATGGTTTACATTATCAGTCTGTCATCTCCTATATGTTTTGGTGTAATATTACATGTTTTATATCCATCCTTGTGTACTCTCAAGAAACTCCTCTCTTACCCCCCATTTACTTTGGTTCCACACATTTAACGTCCATTTTCCCTTCCACCTTGGTGCCCTCAGTGATAGCCAACCTCCGTTTCCTGAGGAGCCACTTCCAGAGATAGATGGAATAGTGTTCAGGGCCTAACTTGCTCAACTGCCCCAATGCCCTGGGAGCCACCCTTTCTCTCGAGGGATACAGTTCCCTCTATTGGATGGCATTAGTCCTCCCCAGGATGTGGGTCCACCCCCACTCTCACTACTTGGGTTTCTACCCCATGGTGTCACCCACTCTGGCAGAATGAGCATTTAGACATTCCCCAGGAGCCCGTCCTGCATCAGACCCTCCCCTCCGAGCATTCTAAACAGGTAACCCTCTTTATTATATTTTGATATGATTTTCTCGGCATTTTACTCTCCACCAACACCTGACCCTCTCCTGGTTCGTATGCTACCCCTCCCTCCCCCCACTTTTGGGCAACGTTACCCACCCGTCCCTCCCCAGCCACCCTCAAACCCGCAAAGCCCCAAGCAAAGGCAACCCCTTGCCCCCCTTTTATCTCTTCTTTGTGTTCATACTTACCACCATCTCGTCTTAAATTCCACCCCTGCAGACATCGGCTCATATCCTTCCTCCACCCTCCGATTTCCTGCAAGCCTATCGTTCAGTCTCTTGCTATCTAGGGCAGCTTGTTTATTTCATATCATTGAGGTCATGTAGTATTTGTCCTTCAATGTCTGGGTTGCTTCACTCAACATAAGGTTCTCAAGATTCATCCATGTTATCACGTGTGTTTGTAGTGTGTTTGTTCTTACAGCCGAGTAGTATTCCATTGTGTGTATATACCACATTTTATTGATCCACTCGTCTGTTGATGGGCATTTGGGTTGATTCCAACTTTTGGCAATAGTGAACAATGCTGCTATGAACATTGGTGTACATATATTGGTTTGTGTTCTTGTTTTCAGTTCTGCTGGGTATATTCCCAGCAGTGGTATTGCTGGGTCATATGGCAAATCTATGGCTAGTTTTTTGAGAAACCGCCATACTGTTCTCCAGAATGGTTGGATCCTTCTGCATTCCCACCAGCAGTGGATGAGTGTTCCCCTTCCTTCACATCCTCTCCAGCACTTGTATTCTTCTGTTTTTTTCATAGCTGCCAATCTTATGGGTGTAAGATGGTATCTCATTGTGGTTTTGATTTGCATTTCCCTGATAGCTAGAGATTTGGAACATTTTTTCATGTGCTTTCTTGCCATTTGTATTTCTTCTTTGGAGAAGTGTCTGTTTAAGTCTTTTTCCCATTTTTTAAATGGATTGTTTATCTTTTTATTTTCAAGATGTAGGAGTTCTTTATATATGCAAGTTATAAGTTTCTTATCAGATATATGATTGCCAAATATTTTCTCCCACTGTGTGGGCTCCCTTTTTACTTTCTTGACAAACTCCTTTGAGGTGCAGAAGGCTTTAATTTTGAGGAAGTCCCATTTATCTATTAGTTCTTTTGCTGCTCGTGCTTTTGGTGAGATATTCATAAATCCATTACCTATTACAAGGTCCTGTAGATGTTTCCCTACACTGCTTTCTAAGGTTTTTATGGTCTTGGCTCTTATATTTAGGTCTTTGATCCATCTTGAGTTGATCTTTGTATAAGGTGTGAGATGGTAATCCTCTTTCATTCTTCTACATATGGCTATCCAGTTCTCCAGACACCATTTGTTGAATAGGCCACTCTCTCCCAGTTGAGAGGGTTTGGTGGCTTTATCGAATATTATGTGGTTGTATATGTGAGGTTCTATATCAGAGCTTTCAATTCAATTCCATTGGTCTATATGTCTCTCCTTATGCCAATACCATGCTGTTTTCACCACCGTAGCTTTATAGTATGTTTTGAAGTCAGGTAGTGTGATTCCTCCAATTTCGTTTTTCTTTTTCAGTATGTCTTTGGCTATTCGGGGTCTCTTTCCTTTCCAAATAAATTTCATAGTTAGTTTTTCTAGTTCCTTAAAGAAGGCTGCATTGATTTTTATTGGGATTGCATTGAATGTGTAGATCAATTTTGGTAGGATAGACATCTTAATAATGTTCAGTCTTCCTATCCATGAACAAGGAATAGTCTTCCATTTATTTAGGTCTTCTTTGATTTCCTTGAACAATCTTGTATAGTTCTCAGTGTATAAGTTCTTTACCTCTTTAGTTAAATTTATTCCTAAGTATTTGATTTTTTTATTTACTATTATGAATGGTATTTGTTTCTTGATTTCCTCCTGATCTTGCTCATTATTGGTGTACAGAAATGCTACTGATTTTTGCGCATTGATCTTATAACCTGCGACTTTACTAAACTCATTTATGAGTTCTAGAATCTTCGTTGTAGATCTCTCAGGGTTTTCTATGTATAGGATCATGTCATCTGCAAATAATGAAATTTTGACTTCTTCCTTTCCAATTTGAATGCCTTTTATTTCTGGTTCTTGCCTCAGTGCTCGAGCAAGTACTTCTAAAACAATGTTAAATAGGAGCGGCGACAGTGGGCATCCTTGTCTTGTTCCTGAGTTTAGAGGGAAGGAGTCTAGGATTTCTCCATTGTAAACAATATTGGCTTTAGGTTTTTCATATATACTCTTTATCATGTTCAAAAAATTTCCTTGTATTCCAATCATTTGGAGTGTTTTTATCAAGAAAGGGTGCTGTATTTTGTCAAATGCTTTTTCTGCATCAATAGATATAATCATGTGATTTTTTTCCTTCAATCTGTTTATATGGTGTATTACGTTGATTGATTTTCTTATGTTGAACCATCCTTGCATACCTGGGATGAATCCCACTTGGTCGTGGTGTATAATTCGTTTAATGTGTTGTTGAATACGATTAGCAAGTATTTTGTTAAGTATTTTTGCGTCTAGGTTCATTAGAGAAATTGGTCTGTAATTTTCCTTTCTTGTGATGTCTTTGTTTGGCTTTGGTACTAGGGTAATGTTGGCATCATAGAAGGAGTTGGGTAATGTTCTTTCTGTTTCGATGGTTTGGAATAGTTTCAGCAGGATTGGTGTCAGTTCTTTCCGGAATGTTTTATAGAATTCACCTGTGAAGCCATCTGGCCCTGGGCTCTTCTTAGTTGGGAGATTTTTAATAACTGATTCTATCTCTCTGCTTGTGATTGGTTTGTTAAGATCATCAATTTCTTCTTTTGTCAATATGGGCTGTTTATGTGTTTCTAGGAATTTGTCCATTTCCTCTAGATTGTCATTTTTGTTGGAATATAGTTTTTCAAAATATCCTCTTATGATAGTCTTTATTTCTGTGGGGTCAGTGGTGATATCGCCTTTCTCATTTCTTATTTTGTGTATTTGCATCTTCTCTCTTTTTTTCTTTGTTAGTGTTGCTAAAGGTTTGTCAATTTTGTTAATCTTCTCAAAAAACCAGCTCTTGGTCTTGTTTATCTGTTCAAGTGCTTTCTTATTTTCTATTTCATTTAGTTCTGCTCTTATCTTTGTTATTTCCTTCCTTCTTCTTCCTGTTGGGTTACTTTGTTGTTGTTTTCCTAATTCCTTCAAATGTGCAGTTAGTTCTTCAATTTTTGCTCTTTCTTCTTTTTTGATATATGAATTTATGGCTATAAACTTCCCTCTCAGTACTGCTTTTGCTGCATCCCATAAATTTTGGTATGTTGTGTTATCATTATCATTTGTTTCAAGGTAGTCATTGATTTCTTTTGAGATTTCCTCTTTGACCCACTGTTTTTCTAAGAGTGTGTTGTTTAATTTCCAAATCGTGGTGTGAAATCTGGGCTTCTTTCCCTTGCAAATCTCCAGCTTGACTCCACTGTGGTCAGAGATAATGTTTTGTATGATTTCAATCTTTCTGAATTCGTTCAGCCTTTCTTTGTGGCCTAGCATATGATCTATCTTGGAGAATGATCCATGTGCGCTTGAGAAAAATGTATATCCTGCTGTGTTTGGGTGTAGCGATCTATATATGTCTATTAGATCGAGCTCCTCTAATATACTATTCAGATGTTTTGTTTCTTTGGTGATTCTCTTTTGAGATGTTCTGTCCAGAGTTGATAGTGGTGTATTAAAATCCCCCACTATAATTGTAGATGTATCTATTCTTTCACTTAGTTTTTCCAGCGTTTGCCTGACGTATTTAGAGGCACCCTTGTTAGGGGCATAGATATTTATGATTGTTCGATCTTCTTGACAGATTTTCCCTTTGACTAAAATGTAGTATCCTTCTTTGTCTCTCACAATTGTTTCACATTTAAAGTCTATTTTGTCTGATATTAATATAGCTACTCCTGCCTTTTTTTGGTTATTGTTAGCTTGTATGATTGTTTTCCAGCCTTTCACTTTCAATCTCCATGCGTCTCTGGGTCTAAGATGTGTCTCTTGTAGACAGCATATGGATGGGTCATATTTCCTTATCCAGTGTCCCAGTCTGAATCTTTTGATAGGTGAGTTTAATCCATTGACATTCAGTGTTATTACTATCAAGGAATTATTTGTGTTAGCCATATTTTGATTGGATTTGTGTTTGTCATATTTTGTTTGTATATTTTTTTTTTGTCTTTTTTTTTGTTGTTGTTGGTCTTATACTCTCCTCCAACTTTGCCTTTCCTGTTTTTTCCTTTCTTCCTGCAGAACTCCCTTTAGAATTTCTTGAAGGGGAGGTTTCTTGTTGGTATACTCTTTCAGTTTCTGTTTGTCTGCGAATATTTTGAACTCTCCATCATGTTTGAATGCTAGTTTAGCTGGATAGAGTATTCTTGGTTGGAAATTTTTTTCCTTTAGTACCTTGACTATATCATACCACTGTCTTCTTGCCTCCATGGTTTCAGAAGAGAAATCAGCACTTAATCTAATTGAGCTTCCCTTGTATGTGATGGTTTTCTTTTCTCTTGCTGCTTTTAGGATTTTCTCTTTGTCTTGAGCATTGGATAATTTGACAAGTATATGTCTTGGGGTGGGCCTGTTGGGGTTTATGACTTGTGGAGTGCGCTGTGCTTCTTGGATATGTACATCTGTCTCTTTCAGTAGATTTGGGAAGTTTTCAGCCATTATTTCCTGCAACACTCTTTCTGACCCCTTTCCCTTCTCTTCACCTTCTGGAATGCCTATAATACGTATGTTTGAGCGTTTTGCATTGTCATTCAGGTCCCTAAATCCTAATTGGATTTTTTCTATCTTCTTATTGACCCCTTCTACTATCTGTTTGATTTCTGATGTACTGTCTTCCACATCACTAATTCTCTGCTCTGTCTCTTCTAGTCTGCTGATATTTGCTGCAAGTGTATTTTTGATTTCTTGAACTGTGGTGTTCATTCCCATCATATCTGTTATGTTTTTGCGTATGTCTGCAATTTCCCCTCCAAGTGATGTCTTCATGTTGTTAACCTCTTTCATTACTGCATCAAATTTGTCGGTGATAAATGTTCTGAGATCTTTCATTGCTTGTGCCAAGTTTTGCTCCCCTTCGTGATTATTGGTTTGTTGATTGGATTCAGCCATGTTTTCCTGATTATTGGTTTGGTTCGTAGATTTTTGTTGCTTTCTGGTCATCTCTTTATTTTGACGAATTTAATCAGTTCCTTAGCTTCTTTGTCTGCTCTTGGAGGTTAATTAGTTGTTATTTTTGCACAGGTGTTATATCTTCTCTTTGTCACTTTTTTCTTCTTATTCTAGTTACTTATTGTTGGTTAAGTTCACTTTAGAGGAAAGTATTAGTGTTGGGGAAAGGCAATTGTGTAAGCAAGGGAAAAGTGTAAAGTTGTATTGGTGATGTATGTTAATAAAGCAGGAATATGAGATCTGGAAGGATGGAGGTTAGATTCATGTAGATTGTATAGAGTTATAGCTGTAGGTAGAGTACCTTTTATGAAGTTGATGACTGAATTTGGGAGGAATATGGTATGAACTACACAGCTATTGTTTTCATGAGAGAGGGAAAAAGAAAAGAAAGGTAATAGTTTCAAGAGTGGATAATAGACAGAAAACAGAACAAAGGTATTAGAAATTAAGAGTTAGACACTTTGTGGATCAAAGAACGGGAGGTGGGGGGTGGAATATAGGAGAGACAGTAGATGATAGTGGATATCAAGATGTAGGGGAAGGGGGATAGTGTAGGTAGCCTAAATCAGTTCACACAGAAATGAGGCAGTGGAGGATGGGAAAACCCAGCAAATGTGAGGTGTTCCCTGTAGCACCTATTGTATACTTGAATTAAAGTAAAAATAAGTGGAAGATGAGGGACAAGAGGGAAAGAGAAAACCGAAAAAAAAAAAAAAAAACTAATTATAATAAAGAAAAAAGAAAGGCAAGAAGAAAGGAAGAAAGAAAAAGAGGATGGGCAAATGGTGGGGAACGGATAGGGAGAAGAGAGATACAGGTACACACATGTCACAATTGCAACACTATCTAAAACAACAACTTCCCCCCGCTTTGCCCTAAAACCCCCCCGTCTGTCTGCCCAAATGGGTCTGCAAGCACCTCCCTTCCCACAAACCCCCAATAGGCCGCCCAGGGCCCACGAACTCCCCAGTACTGCAGATGCTCAAAAAAAAAAAAAAAAAAAAAGAAAAGAAAAAAAAATTAAGTAAAATTAAAAAACAAACAAACAAACAAACAAACAAGAAAAAAACAGAAACCCCTCCGCAGGCCCGGCTCCGCCCGCCGCGGAGGCTTGGACCGGCTCTGCCCGGCTCCTCACGCGGCCTTGGCCTGGCCTGGCTCCGCCCAGCTCCGCTCGCTACAGCGGCCCAGCCGGCTCCGGCGTCCACCTCCCGCCACCGCGGCCTGGACCGGCCCTGCCCGGCTCCGTACCCGCCGCGGCCTGACCCGGGCCCGTCCGGCTCCAAGCGCTACCGCGGCCCGCAGCCGGGGCCTGACCCGGGCCTGCCCGGCTCCAAGCGCTACCGCGGCCCGCAGCCGGGGCCTGCACCGGCCCCGCCCGGCTCCAAGCGCTACCGCTGCCCGCAGCCGGGGCCTGCACCGGCCCCGCCCGGCTCCAAGCTACCGCGGCCCGCAGCCGGGGCCTGCACCGGCCCCGCCCGGCTCCAAGCGCTACCGCGGCCCGCAGCCGGGGCCTGCACCGGCCCCGCCCGGCTCCAAGCGCTACCGCGGCCCGCAGCCGGGGCCTGCACCGGCCCCGCCCGGCTCCAAGCGCTACCGCGGCCCGCAGCCGGGGCCTGCACCGGCCCCGCCCGGCTCCAAGCGCTACCGCGGCCCGCAGCCGGGGCCTGCACCGGCCCCGCCCGGCTCCAAGCGCTACCGCGGCCCGCAGCCGGGGCCTGCACCGGCCCCGCCCGGCTCCAAGCGCTACCGCGGCCCGCAGCCGGGGCCTGCACCGGCCCCGCCCGGCTCCAAACGCTACCGCGGCCCGGCTCGGCCTGGCTCGGCCCCGCCGAGCGGGGCTAGATGCCTCGTCTCCGCCTACCCAAGAAGGGAATCCTCTGCAGGTAGCTGGGATCTCCGTGTATATTTCACAGACGAATCCTCTCTGTTACCTTCCCTCCAAATCGATGTCCAGACACCTCCGGACCAGCAAAAATCCCGAAACAATCCGGTCCCAAAGAGTCTCCAACGCCGCCCCTAATTTAACTTTTGAGTTGTCTAAGAGTGCTGCTTGATATTTGCCAAGCCTCCCTTGGGTTAGCCAAAGATTCCCCTTTCCTTCAAGCAGTGTTAGTACTCGATGAGGGGTGTGAATGGTGAGGGGCTGTCCTAATGTAAATTTTTCAGCTTCCTGTAATAAGACACAGGTTGCAGCAACAGCTCTTAAACATGCCGGCCACCGTTTTGCAGTATTGTTTAGTAATTTTGAGAAGTATGCTACCGGATGATGCTCACCTCCCAATTTCTGGGTTAATACTCCAAGGGCTATGGCTTGTTTTTCATGGACAAATAAATTAAAAGATTTTCTGAGATCTGGTAATTGCAGAGCAGGGGCACTCATTAGCACCCTCTTCAGTTGGTGAAAGGCTTGCTTACATTCAGAGGCCACTGGAGGGGCTCTGTATCCCCACCAACTAAAGCTGTGTGTGGCTTTTGTTGGACCTCCTGTAATTTAGTGATTGATTTTTGCTTTGGAGCACCTTTCCACAGCCCAGCAAGAATGCAGATTCCAATGAGGATCAGCTTCAGGGACTGCCTCATTTGGGGAGCTGTAAATAAGGTTTTGAGGTGGCACCTGCTGGAATGCCTTGGCTTCTTGTTGCACTTTTTTCAAGGACCATTAGTCTTTTCTTGGGGGTGAGGAGGACATTTATAAGGGCTTGTATATTAGCAACATTTTGTGTGGCAAAAGTGGAAACAAACAGGGTTGTTACTTTCTCAGGATCTGCACAATAAGCTGGAGTGTTATTTTTCCAATTAAATAAATCAGAGGTGGTGAAAGGAGTGTGGATGAAAGGAAAGCCTTGGGGTCATCCTTGATTATCAATTCTATTTGGAACTTGCTGGAGCAGTCTCCTTTGGGTAGGGGGGCTACCCTGGCTGAAAACAGCTCCACTCCGAGTATGGGAGGGAGATTGGAGGAAAGGTCCTTGTGGGAGGGAAAGGGGGCCTGATATCTCTAAGGGAAGAATGGGTTTTGGCAGTGGCCCTGGTGGGGGAGGAGGCAGAGGTGGTCTAGAATAATGAGGGAGTGGGATACTTAAGTTGAGGAGTTCATTAATGGGTTTTAAGAGAGGGGATTCCAGGACCTCAACTGTTTTTGTAACCAGGGCTGAAGGGGGCCCACACATTAACCCACAACTCTCTCTGGTTTCTTTATCTTTCCGCAACTCCAAGAAAACTTGAACATATGGGATTTCTGCCCATTTCTCTTGCTGTTTACAAAACAAATCCAATTGCAGTATAGGATTAAAATACAAACGTTCATTTTTTTTTGGCCAAATTTTTCTGTTATTTAATCTATATCTAGGCTTAGCTTCATTACAAAAGTAATTAATTTATTTTTTTGTACCCCAGATTCTCCAAATTTAGACTAATTTTCCAGGATGCATCCTAGTGGTGAGCACTCAGGTACCAATGCCTCGTTCCCCATGGCGGCACAAAGAGAGAGAGAGAGAACAGCCAAAAGTAAAAGCACAAAAGGCAGCAGGCTTCCCCTTAAAGGGAGTGAGGGAGTGGGATTCAAACACACAAAACCTCTCCCACTACCACCAAAGCTTCACTACCTTAGTGAAGGTAAACCAAATGCTAACTCACAGCTAGCCAATGCCAAACAGCAGGTTTCCCCTTTAAGGGAGTGAGGGAGTGGGACTCAAACCCACCAAGACCTCTCCCACTGTAACCAAACCTCCACTACCTTAGTGAAGGTAGACTAAATGCTAACTTGCAGTTAGCTAAAAGAAAAAGTAATGAATAAAGGAACGAACTCACCCGCCAGGGGAAGGAGACGACCAGGTCCTCCATCCTAAATCGTGAGCCTTGGTTCCTTTGGCGATTGGAAAGGGGCTCAGCCCTGGGGAACCCCTGAGTCCTTGGGAAGATCCCGAGTGGCCGCTGGAGTCAGGGATGGCTCGGTGCAGACAATCACCCCCACAGCTCACCCTGGAAGCATTCTCTGGTTATTATTTTTATTTATTTATTTAGTCCCTTCATAGTCGCCAATTTGTTAGGCCTCAAAGCAAGGCCTTTATGGATAACCAGAGATGGCATGAAGAAAACTTCAACACGAGAGTTAGGCAGACTCACATTTATTACGTCTGCAGAGGTAAGGAGCCAAGGCCAGTCCAAAGTGACTCAGACCTGACTCCCTGTGCTGCAGTTTCATTCTTGTTTAGATACCCAAGTTACTACTTAGCATTTGCTTTGATTATGCATTAGTTTTTATGCATATGGTTGAATACACATAGCTGGTTATATAATTGTATGATTAGTATGTTCAGGAAATCACGCTTGCACATACATTGCATGATCAAGAAAGGGGTGGATAACTCCATCCCTGGGTGGGAATTTTATTATGTTAATTAAGCAAGTTGAAGTGAGGACAGCAAGGGGCTGCTTCTGTGCAGGTCCGGCCAACTGGGTGAAGCTGGTTTTCATACTTCATTGTTCCAACAGGATATTCTTGACCACCAAAAGTGGAATTTGGCCCAAAGAGAGGATTACATTTCATTACCTTCTGATTTACATACAATTTACATACAATTATTTTTTTTGCATCCTAACAACAGGGAGAGAAACAAGTTACTTTCAGGTATTTGGTCATCCTACATCCATCAATTCCCTCCTTCTAGTTTTTGGTGATATCGCAGGGGAAAGGGACGAAGCTCAGATCTTCTGTAACTTCCTGCTGACATTATGGGCATCGAACTCTTAGGAAACTATTGTAAGAGGGTGGTCTGAGGAGGAAAAGTTAGTTTGTTAGAGTTTGCAACTGCTTTTATTTAAAGCATTGCTTGTATGGTATGAGTACAGTTGCAATTGTCAAAAGAATAAGGATAATAATTAACAAAGGGGACCAGCCCCTTGGTGAAGCTGGATGGGTTCCAGGAGGAGAAATTATTCTCCTGTATTATGAGATTATTGGCTTGGCTTTTTTTTTTTTTTTTTTTAATGCTCTCACTTCTTTGGAGAGGTTGGTGACTAAGTACAGGGATGCGGCTGCAGTACCAACAAATGCTGTGATTCCTAAAAAGGTAACAAGGGGATTAATTGGCTTTGAAAAAATTTGCGGTGTTACATGTTTTGGGGTTTGCTTTTACAAAAGCTTGTTGAATTTTATTTAAGTAGGCTATTCTGGCTATTGCTTTTAAGGTGTAGATTAACTGAAACATTTTACAGCAAACTGGTTTATGCATTACTTGATATTTATTGTGCAAATTTACACAGTACCAACACTTGGTTTTAATTGTAGAAGTTTTGGATGATTTGCAAAATATGTGTGTAGGATAAGTGATATCTTCCCTTAGGGCTAGTTATTGGCAGGTTCCTATAGTAGGAAAAACAAGATTAGTATTTGGTGGAGATTTTTTCTTCTTGAACTGGAACCGCAGGTTCTCAACTGGCTCCATCTCACATTTTGCTTCATGCTCTGGTGTGATCTCCAGCTCAGGACCTCCTTTATCTGCTGGTTCTGATAAGTAGTGGGGTTTTGCTCTGGTATGACAGACCCAGGGCTTGATTCCCTGCAACTTAAGAGAAGAATGAGAGGTTAACAGTACTGTGTAAGGTGCCTCCCATTTGGGTTTAAACTGATCTTCAGGATGTTTGTTTTTCCAAACCTTTAAAAGAACCTGATCCCCAATTGCAAAGGGGTGGAGAGGCTGGTCAGTGGAGTATTTTAGGCACATATTTGCATATGTGTGCATGGTGGTAAGGAGCTTTCCTAGCTGCAAAGCCCACTTATGGAGGGCTCCCTCTAAGGTCACTGATGAATTGGGTTTTTCCCTCAGGTTGCTTAGAAAGGGCCTTTCATGCATAAGTTTAAAAGGACTTAATTTAAGTCCTCTTCTAGGGGCCACCCTAACCCGAAGGAGACCTAGGTTAAGTGCTTCTGTTCATTTCAACTGTGTTTTTTGACAAATTTTACTTAAGGTTTTCTTTGAAGTATAGTTTATTTTTTTCCACCTTTCTTGATGACTCAGGTTTCCAGGCTGCATATAGTTTCCATTTAATTCCAAGACACTGATTGACACTCTGTACTGCAGCTGAAATAAAAGCAGGTCCATTATCTGACTGAATTGTTTGGGGCAGTCCAAACTTTGGGATGATTTCCTGGAGGAGGAATTTAGTTACCGTGGAATGCTGTTCTGTGCAGCAGGGAAAGGCTTCCACTCACCCTGAGAAAGTGTCACAAATACCAAAAGATACTTAAAATTTGCTGTGGTTTTTGGCATTACTGTGCAGTTTACTTGCCAATCTTCCACTGGGGCAAGCCCTCGACTTTGTGTTTCAAAAAAAGTCCATGATGTTTCTTTTGGGTTATTTTTCTAGCAAGAAAGACACTGGTTAGAGACTTTTTGTACAGCTCGAGCAAGGTGAGGTCCCACCACCAGTTGATGGAGGAGGCTCTGCAATGCTTGCTGTTCCAGATGTGTGGTTTGGAGATAGAGACTAGAGGATATACTAGGTTCTTAGGCAGATAGAATTGTTCTTGGCTGTTTTTTCAGCCATTTATCCCCTTTTTCTATTTTTTCTGAATTTTTTTTGAAATCCCCATTCTCTTGCACACTCAAGATTTGCAGGGGTATAGACTGGACAGAAAACTTCCTCAATATGTTGAAGAATCTGAGGTTTAATGAGTGCAGTTAATTGATTAGGAGGGTAGCTTTTATTTGCAGCATCTTTTGCCACTTGGTCTGCTTGCCTGTTCATTAAGGCTACATAGGAGTCTCCCTTTTGATGTCCCCGGCAGTGCATTACACCTACTTCTGCTGGTAGTTTTACTGCTTCTAAAAGTTCAGTTATTTGTGTGGCATGCTTAATGTCTTTCCACACAGATGATAAAAGTCTTCTTTCTTTCCAAATGACCCCATGTGCATGCAAGATAAGAGAAGCATATTTTTAATCAGTGTAAATGTTCACTCTTTTTCCATCCCCTCTTTAGAGGGCTCTAAGAGCAGAGCTCCCTGGGGGAAGTGGTGCAGCTTCTATTACTTCCCCCCACAGTTATAAGAGCATATCCAGCTTTTCAAACACCCCCTTCAATGAAGCTACTTCCATCCATGAAGATTTCTAAATCTGGATCTAGTAGAGGAGTATCCTGCAAGTCTTTCTTGGAAGAAAAGACTTCCTCTAGCGTTTCTATACAGTCATGAATAGGTATTTCTTCATTGCTTGATGGGAGTGGAGAAGCTGGATTGAAGGTTGCACAGACTTTTAATTTAACTTTTGAGTTGTCTAAGAGTGCTGCTTGATATTTGCCAAGCCTCCCTTGGGTTAGCCAAAGATTCCCCTTTCCTTCAAGCAGTGTTAGTACTCGATGAGGGGTGTGAATGGTGAGGGGCTGTCCTAATGTAAATTTTTCAGCTTCCTGTAATAAGACACAGGTTGCAGCAACAGCTCTTAAACATGCCGGCCACCGTTTTGCAGTATTGTTTAGTAATTTTGAGAAGTATGCTACCGGATGATGCTCACCTCCCAATTTCTGGGTTAATACTCCAAGGGCTATGGCTTGTTTTTCATGGACAAATAAATTAAAAGATTTTCTGAGATCTGGTAATTGCAGAGCAGGGGCACTCATTAGCACCCTCTTCAGTTGGTGAAAGGCTTGCTTACATTCAGAGGCCACTGGAGGGGCTCTGTATCCCCACCAACTAAAGCTGTGTGTGGCTTTTGTTGGACCTCCTGTAATTTAGTGATTGATTTTTGCTTTGGAGCACCTTTCCACAGCCCAGCAAGAATGCAGATTCCAATGAGGATCAGCTTCAGGGACTGCCTCATTTGGGGAGCTGTAAATAAGGTTTTGAGGTGGCACCTGCTGGAATGCCTTGGCTTCTTGTTGCACTTTTTTCAAGGACCATTAGTCTTTTCTTGGGGGTGAGGAGGACATTTATAAGGGCTTGTATATTAGCAACATTTTGTGTGGCAAAAGTGGAAACAAACAGGGTTGTTACTTTCTCAGGATCTGCACAATAAGCTGGAGTGTTATTTTTCCAATTAAATAAATCAGAGGTGGTGAAAGGAGTGTGGATGAAAGGAAAGCCTTGGGGTCATCCTTGATTATCAATTCTATTTGGAACTTGCTGGAGCAGTCTCCTTTGGGTAGGGGGGCTACCCTGGCTGAAAACAGCTCCACTCCGAGTATGGGAGGGAGATTGGAGGAAAGGTCCTTGTGGGAGGGAAAGGGGGCCTGATATCTCTAAGGGAAGAATGGGTTTTGGCAGTGGCCCTGGTGGGGGAGGAGGCAGAGGTGGTCTAGAATAATGAGGGAGTGGGATACTTAAGTTGAGGAGTTCATTAATGGGTTTTAAGAGAGGGGATTCCAGGACCTCAACTGTTTTTGTAACCAGGGCTGAAGGGGGCCCACACATTAACCCACAACTCTCTCTGGTTTCTTTATCTTTCCGCAACTCCAAGAAAACTTGAACATATGGGATTTCTGCCCATTTCTCTTGCTGTTTACAAAACAAATCCAATTGCAGTATAGGATTAAAATACAAACGTTCATTTTTTTTTGGCCAAATTTTTCTGTTATTTAATCTATATCTAGGCTTAGCTTCATTACAAAAGTAATTAATTTATTTTTTTGTACCCCAGATTCTCCAAATTTAGACTAATTTTCCAGGATGCATCCTAGTGGTGAGCACTCAGGTACCAATGCCTCGTTCCCCATGGCGGCACAAAGAGAGAGAGAGAGAACAGCCAAAAGTAAAAGCACAAAAGGCAGCAGGCTTCCCCTTAAAGGGAGTGAGGGAGTGGGATTCAAACACACAAAACCTCTCCCACTACCACCAAAGCTTCACTACCTTAGTGAAGGTAAACCAAATGCTAACTCACAGCTAGCCAATGCCAAACAGCAGGTTTCCCCTTTAAGGGAGTGAGGGAGTGGGACTCAAACCCACCAAGACCTCTCCCACTGTAACCAAACCTCCACTACCTTAGTGAAGGTAGACTAAATGCTAACTTGCAGTTAGCTAAAAGAAAAAGTAATGAATAAAGGAACGAACTCACCCGCCAGGGGAAGGAGACGACCAGGTCCTCCATCCTAAATCGTGAGCCTTGGTTCCTTTGGCGATTGGAAAGGGGCTCAGCCCTGGGGAACCCCTGAGTCCTTGGGAAGATCCCGAGTGGCCGCTGGAGTCAGGGATGGCTCGGTGCAGACAATCACCCCCACAGCTCACCCTGGAAGCATTCTCTGGTTATTATTTTTATTTATTTATTTAGTCCCTTCATAGTCGCCAATTTGTTAGGCCTCAAAGCAAGGCCTTTATGGATAACCAGAGATGGCATGAAGAAAACTTCAACACGAGAGTTAGGCAGACTCACATTTATTACGTCTGCAGAGGTAAGGAGCCAAGGCCAGTCCAAAGTGACTCAGACCTGATTCCCTGTGCTGCAGTTTCATTCTTGTTTAGATACCCAAGTTACTACTTAACATTTGCTTTGATTATGCATTAGTTTTTATGCATATGGTTGAATACACATAGCTGGTTATATAATTGTATAATTAGTATGTTCAGGAAATCACGCTTGAACATACATTGCATGATCAAGAAAGGGGTGGATAACTCCACCCCTGGGTGGGAATTTTACTATGTTAATTAAGCAAGTTGAAGTGAGGACAGCAAGGGGCTGCTTCTGTGCAGGTCCGGCCAACTGGTTGAAGCTGGTTTTCATACTTCATTGTTCCAACAGGATATTCTTGACCACCAAAAGTGGAATTTGGCCAAAAGAGAGGGTTGCATTTCATTACCTTCTGATTTACATACACTTCTTTTCTTTTCTTTTTTTTTTTTTAAGATTTATTTTTTATTTATTTAATTCCCCTCCCCTCCCCCGGTTGTCTGCTTTCTGTGTCTTTTTGCTCCGTCTTGTTTCTTGTTTCTTTGTCCGCTTCTGTTGTCAGCGGCACAGGAAGTGTGGGCGGCGCCATTCCTTGGCAGGCTGCTCCCTCCTTCGCGCTGGGCGGCTCTCCTTATGGGTGCACTCCTTGCGCGTGGGGCTCCCCTACGCGGGGGACACCCCTGTGTGGCACGGCACTCCTTGCGCGCATCAGCACTGTGCATGGGCCAGCTCCACACGGGTCAAGGAGGCCCGGGGCTTGAACCCCGGACCTCCCATGTGGTAGACGGACACCCTAACCACTGGGCCAAAGTCCGTTTCCCCCCAATTCTTTTCTTTGTATCCTAGAAACAGGGAGAGAAACAAGTTACTTTCAGGTATTCGGTCATCTCACACCCATCACCATCACCGAATCCACCATGCCTTGAGGTCCATCTGAGGTCCTTGATTACCCTAGCCCTTGAATTTGTGAGTGTTTTTCTCTCTATCTCTCTCTCTCCTTGAACTTGGAGGAGTGTATCAGCTGACTTGGGGAGAGCCTAGGAAGAAAGGAGAGGTGAATCTGCTGAGAAAGCCCAATTTACCTAAACGTCCTAGGATAGGAAACTTGGTCTGGGAGAAGGTGGAGTCAGAAAATCAATGAGACCTCTCCTAGCACACCTAAGGGGGACTGTAGGAAATGCTATCCAAGCTTCCGGTAGCATATTTGGGGTTTCTGGTGAGGTGTAGGTGATCTCACGCTGGAAATAAAGAGCCATAGTCTTCTGTGTTGAGTTGGTTCAACAAGGACCTACTTGAATCTCCTACCAGACCTCTCAGGCAGCTTTCCTTCTGCCCTGGGAGAGAGAACTGAGGAAGGGAGAAAGGGGGAAGGTCAGATTCCTAAGTGTATTGTCTAACTGCAAAGAGGATTCCTAGCTTAAAACATTGGTTCTTTTTTTTTTTATTTTGGTTGCTAATATTGCATTCTCTCCTGCTCTTTTCTCCCATTTTATCCCCCAAGGTCCTTTTTCATTTATTTAGTTTTTTTTTTCTCTTTTTCTTTTCCTTGATTGTTTTCCCCCCTTTTCTTTGCCCACCACCTTTTGATCTTCTCTTTTTTTTCCTTTTCTCTCTTTCTCTTTTTCTTCTTCTTTTCTTTTCTTTTCTTTATATAATAGCTGCTGCAGGGAGCACTTCACACTTGCTGTGTTTCCTCATCCTCCATTTCCTCTTTCTGCGTGAACTGATTTTGGCCACCTACACTATCCCCTTTTCCTGACATCTTTCTATCCTCCATCATCTACTGTTTCTTTTACATTCCACTTCCCTTTCTTTGGCCCCCAAATTGTCTGACATTTTATTTCTAATACCTTTGTTCTCTTTTCTGTCTTTCTTTATTTTTATTTATTTATATATATATATATTATTCATTTTTTAAAAATATTACATTCAAAAAATATGAGGTCCCCATTCACCCCCACCACCCCCACCCCACCATGCCCCCACAGCAACACTCTCCCCCATCATCATGACACATCCATTGCATTTGGTGAGTACATCTCTGGGCATCGCTGCACCTCATGGTCAGTGGTCCACATCATAGCCCATACTCTCCCACATTCCATCCAGTGGGCCGTGGGAGGATCTACAATGTCCAGCAATTGTCCCTGCAGCACCACCCAGGACAACTCCAAGTCCCAAAAACACCTCCACATCTCATCTCTTCCTCCCATTCCCCACACCCAGCAGCCACCATGGCCACTTTTTCCACACCAATGACACATTTTCTCTGTGGACCTTGGATTGGTTGTGTCCATTCCACATCTATGTCAACAGGGGGCTTAGATTCCACATGGATACTGGATGCAATCCTCCTGCTTTCAGTTGTAGGCACTCTAGGCTCCATGGTGTGGTGGTTGACATTCTTCAACTCCATGTTAGCTGAGTGGGGTAAGTCCAATAAATCAGAGTGTGGGAGTTGAAGTCTGTTGAGGCTCAGGGCCTGGCTATCATATTGTCAGTCCAGAGATTCAAATCCCCTAGATACATCTTAAACCTCAGTACCAACTAAAATTCCAGTAAAGTAGCATGAAAGCCTTGTGAAAAGAGATCCCATCTGAATATAGGTCCATCACACAGAAACACCAGCTCCAAAGAAGGGCCAACTGACATGGCAGTGAACCCCATCTGCCATGACCATAGAACCTGTGGGTCTCTTTAGCCCTCAAAAAGACCAATACCTGGGGATGTATGTACTTTATCTGTCTCTGGGACTCTGCTCAGGTGTGCATAAGGGCGACCACTCTGATGACCTCCCTGCTCTTTTTGGAGACTCATAGCCATATAAACTCATTTGTCCTTTCCATTTCCTCCTTAATTTAGATCAAAGAGCATTTTTATCTCCTCTTATTATATGTAGACAGGGATATTCTGCTGGTCCACATTGAACCTTAAATTCAAGGTCATTTTCTAGTTATGTCATCAGCTGGTACTTGGTAGTGATCCCTTGGTGCCAGGGAGGCTCATCCTCGGTTGTCATGTCCCACGCTGGGGGGAAGGCACTGCTTTTACATGCTGAGTTTGGCTTCAAGACTGGCCACATTTGAGTAACACAGAGGCTGTCAGGAGGGAACTCTTAGGCACAGTGCTGCTCTAGGCCTTGTTCTTATTTCAGGTGTATAGGCTCAGAAGCATAGTCATTAGTATCAGGGGCTCACTGTTGGACCCTCATTCCTTCGTGGTCCTTGCCGTTGCACCTGGGGGACTGCTGCTGCTTCCCTAGGGACCACAAGAGAGGACCCCCTGGCCAGGAACCCAGTACCCCTCCAGCTGTTGTTTTTAATTGTTTCCACTATGAGTATATCCAAACATTTCCAAGCACCCTGGACACATGCCCTGTATAACTCCCTGTCAACCATATAGCCCCTGTGAATAACATCCCATACCAGTATTTCTCCACTGCCATTGTTGAACCACTCTGTGATCCAAAACTTCCTGAAAAGTGAAGCCCAATATAATATCAGGCTCCCTTACTAGTAAAATGGAATATAGGGATGAGTTTAAAGGTTAGATATAGAATATATATTGATTTGGAAAAATTCTACATCTTATCTTTTTCTTTTCTTTTTTCCCCTAATTATTGAGCTTCTCTTCACAAGAGCCTTAGATCACAGTAATTCATCTATACAATATACAGTATTCCCATATATCCAATATAAAACCTTTTCCCTTCCACAGCGATAATCTTTTAACTTGTTCATATCATATTTACTGAAACTGATGTACAGATATTGAGACAATAGCTTTCAAACAAGGTAACATTTGTGTTTACATTGTGGTTTATACTTTAGGCTATACAGTTTTCTAAATTTTTTAGTTATCCTATGTTTTACATTATGGTTTACATTATTAGTCTGTCGTCCCCTATATGTTTTTGGTGTAATATTGCATGTTTTATATCCATCCTTGTGTACTCTTGTGAAACAGTTCTTTTGCCCTCACATTTACTTTGCTTCCATCTATTCTATATTTATTTCCTCCTCCCCTTGGGGCCCACAGTGACAGTCAATCTTCATTTCTTGAGGAGCCATGTTCAGAAATACTTGCAACAGTGTTGAGGGCTTAACTTGCTCAACTGCCCTAATGCCCTGGGAGCCACCCTTTCTCTTGAGAGATACAGTTCCCTCTATTTGATGGCATTAGTCCTCCCCAGGATGTGGGTCTACCTTCACTCACATTATATGGGTCTCTACCCAATGGTATAACCCACTCTGGCAAAATGAGCATTCAGATATTCACTAGGAGTCTGTCCTGCATCAGATTATCCCCTTTGAGTATCTTAAACAGGTAACTTTCCTAATTATATTTTGAAAAGGTTTTCTCAGCATTATACTCTCAACCAACACCTGACAATCTCCTATGTTCACATGTTGCCCCACCTTCCCCCAATTTCTTGGGCAATATTACCCATCTGCCCATCCCTAGCCCCCCTCAACCCCCCAAAGCCCCACCCAAAGGTAACCCTATGCCCCCATTTTATCTCTTCCTTGTACACATACTTACCTTATCTCATGCTTATCATAGATTTCACCCATGTAGATGTCAGCTTACATCCTTCCTCTACCCCCCGAATTCTTGTAAGCTTATCTTCCAGTCTCCAGTTCTCGGAGGCAGTTTGCTTATTTCATATCATTGAGGTCATGTAGTATTTGTCCTTCAATGCCTGGTTTGCTTGACTCAACATAAAGTTCTCAAGATTCATCCATGTTATCACGTGTGTTTGTAGTGTATTTGTTCTTAAAGCCAAGTAGTATTCCATTGTATGTATATACCACATTTTACTGATCCACTCATCTCTTGATGGGCATTTGGGTTGATTCCAACTTTTGGCG
This sequence comes from Dasypus novemcinctus, assembly GCF_030445035.2. Lineage (NCBI taxonomy): Eukaryota > Metazoa > Chordata > Mammalia > Cingulata > Dasypodidae > Dasypus > Dasypus novemcinctus. Next base: position 7,337,266 of record NC_080686.1, on the reverse strand, counting down.
ATAGTGAACAAAGCTGCTATGAACACTGGTGTGCATATATCGGATTGTGTCCTTGTTTTCAGTTATGCTGTGTATATACCCAGCAGTGGTATTGCTGGGTCATATGGCAAATCTATGGTTAGTTTTTTGAGAAACCACCAAACTGTCCTCCAGAATGGTTGGATCCTTCTGCATTCCCACCAGCAGTGGATGAGTGTTTCCATTTCTTCACATCCTCTCCAGCTTTTGTATTCTTCTGTTTTTTCATAGCTGCCAATCTTATGGGAGTAAGATGGTAGCTCATTGTAGTTTTGAATTGCATTTCCCTGATAGCTAAAGATTTGGAGCATTTTTTTCAAGTGCTTTTTAGCCATTTGTATTTCTTCTTTGGAGAACTGTCTGTTTAAATCTTTTTCCCATTCTTTAAATGAGTTGTTTATCTTTTTATTTTCAAGATATAGGAGTTCTTTACATATGCAAGTTATGTCTCTTATCGCATATATGGTTGCCAAATATTTTCTCCCATTGTGTAGGTTCCCTTTTTACTTTCTTGACAAACTCCTTTGTGGTGCAGAAGGCTTTAATTTTGAGGAAGTCCCATTTATCTATTAGTTCTTTTGCTGCTCGCGCTTTTGGTGAGATGTTCATGACGCCATTTCCTATTACAAAGTCTTGTAGATGTTTCCCTACACTGCTTTCTAAGGTCTTTATGGTCTTGGCTCTTATATTTAGGTCTTTGATCCATCTTGAGTTGATCTTTGTATAAGGTGTGAGATGGTAATCCTCTTTCATTCTTCTACATATGGATATCCAGTTCTCCAGGCACCATTTGATGAATAGGCCATTCTCTCCCAGTTGAGAGGGTTTGGTGGCTTTATCGAATATTATATGGCTATATAGATGAGCTTGTGTATCAGAACTTTCAGTTCGATTCCATTGGTCTATGTGTCTCTCCTTATGCCAATACCATGCTGTTTTCACTACTTGTAGCTTTGTAGTATGTTTTGAAGTCAGGTAGTGTGATTCCTCCAATTTCGTTTTTCTTTTTCAATATCTCTTTGGCTATTCGGGGCCTCTTTCCTTTCCAAATAAATTTCATAGTTAGTTTTTCTAGTTCCTTAAAGAAGGCTGTGTTGATTTTTATTGGGATTGCATCAAATGTGTAGATCAGTTTTGGTAGGATAGACATCTTAATAATATTTAGTCTTCCTCTCCATGAACATGGAATATTCTTCCATTTATTTAGGTCTTCTTTGATTTCCTTGAACAGTCTTGTATAGTTCTCTGTATAAAAGTTTTTTACATCTTTAGTTAAATTTATTCCTAAATATTTGATTTTTTAATTTACTATTGTGAATGGTATTTTTTTCTTAATTTCCTCCTATCTTGCTCATTATTGGTGTACAGAAATGGTACTGATTTTTGCACATTGATCTTATAACCTGCAACTTTACTAAACTCATTTATGAGTTCTAGAAGCTTTGTTGTAGAACTCTCAGGGTTTTCTATATATAGGATCATGTCATCTGCAAATAATGAAATTTTGACTTCTTCCTTTCCAATTTGAATGCCTTTTATATCTGGTTCTTGCCTCAGTGCTCGAGCAAGTACTTCTAAGACAATGTTAACTAGAAGCAGAGACAGTGGGCATCCTTGTCTTGTTCCTGAGTTTAGAGGGAATGATTTTAGGATTTCTCCATTGTAAATGATGTTGGCTGTAGGTTTTTCATATATACTCTTTATCACTTTCAAAAAATTTCCTTGTATTCCGATCTTTTGGAGTGTTTTTATCAAGAAAGGGTGCTGTATTTTGTCAAATGCTTTTTCTGCATCTATAGATACAATCATGTGATTTTTTTCCTTTAATCTGTTTATATGGTATATTACATTGATTGATTTTCTTATGTTGAACCATCCTTGCATAACCAGAAAGAATCCCACTTGGTCATGGTTTATAATTCATTTAATGTGTTGTTGAATATGATTAGCAAGTATTTTGTTAACTATTTTTGCGTCTGGGTTCATTAGAGAAAATGGTCTGTAATTTTCCTTTCTTGTGGTGCCTTTGTTTGGCTTTGGTGCTAGGGTAATGTTGGCATCATAGAATGCGTTATGGAATGTTCCTTCCATTTCAATTTTTTGGAATAGTTTCAGCAGGATTGGTGTTAGTTCTTCCCAGAATGTTTTGTAGAATTCACCTGTGAAGCCGTCTGGCCCTGGGCTATTCTTAGTTGGGAGGTTTTTAATGACTGATTCTATCTCTTTACTTGTGATTGGTTTGTTGAGATCATCAATTTCTTCTTTCATCAATATAGGCTGCTTATGTGATTCTAGGAATTTGTCTATTTCCTCTGAATTGTCATTTTTGTTGGAATATAGTTTTTCAAAGTAGACTCTTATGACAGTCTTTATTTCTGTGGGGTCAGTGGTGATATCTCCTTTCTCCTTTCTTATTTTGTGTATTTGCATCTTCTCTCTTTTTTTCTTTGTTAGTCTTGCTAAACGTTTGTCAATTTTATTGATCTTCTCAAAAAACCAGCTCTTGGTCTTCTTTATTTTTTCAAATGCTTTCTTATTTTCTATTTCATTTAGTTCTCCTCTTATCTTTGTTATTTCCTTCCTTCTTCTTCCTGTTGGATTACTTTGTTGTTTTTTTTTTTCTAATTCCTCCAAATGTGCAGTTAGTTCTTCAATTTTTGCTCTTTCTTCTTTTTTGATGTATGAATTTATGCCTATAAATTTCCCTCTCAGCACTGCTTTTGCTGCATCCCATAAATTTTCATATGTTCTGTTATTATCATTTGTTTCAAGGTAGTCATTGATTTCTTTTGAGAATTCCTCTTTGACCCACTTTTTTTCTAAGAGTGTGCTGTTTAATTTCCATAGCTTGGTGTGAAATGTGGGCCTCTGCCCCTTGCAGATTTCCAGCTTCACTCCATTGTGGTCAGAGAAATTATTTTTTATGATTTTGATCTTTCTGAATTCATTAAACCTTTCTTTGTGGCCTAGCATATGGTCTATCTTAGAGAATGATCCATGTGCACTTGAGAAAAATGTATATCCTGCTGTGTTTGTGTGTAATGATCTGTATATGTCTATTAGATCCAGCTCCTCTAATATACTGTTCAAATATTTTGTTTCTTTAGTGATTCTCTTTTGAGATGTTTTGTCCAGAGTCAATAGTGGTGTATTAAGATCCCCCACTATAATTGTAGATGCATCTATTCTTTCACTTAGTTTTTCCAGCATTTGCCTCATGTATTTAGAGGTGCCCTTGTTAGGAGCATAAATATTTATGACTGTTCTTTCTTCTTGACAGATTCTCCCTTTCACTAATATGTAATGTTTTCTTTTATCCACTCTTGATATTACTGTCTTTCTTTTCTCTTTCCCTCTCTCATGAAAACACTGGCTTTTTAACTCATACTATATTCCTCCCCATATTCAGTTGACTGTCTCATTATAGGTACTCTACTTACTGCTATAACTCTACACAACTTACATGAGTCTAATATCTATTCTCCCAGATCTCACATTGTTGCTCTGTTAACATTTATTACCAATACTACTTTATACATTTTCTTTTCTTACTCATTTTGCTTTCCCTGGCCTTAATATTTTTCTTCAAAGCGAACTTAGCCAGCAATAAGAAAATAAAGGAGAACAAAGTGACAAAGAGAAGACATAACACTTACACATGAACAACAACTAATTAATCCCCAAGACTAGACAAAGAAGCTAAGGAACTGATTAAACCTGTCAAGATAAAATGATGACCATACAGCAACAAAAAACTACAAACCAAACCAATAATCAGGAAAATATGGCTGAATCCAATGAACAAACTAAAAACCAGGAAGGGGAGCAGAACATTTGACAAGTAATTAAAGATCTCAAAACATATATTAGAGACCAACTTAATGAAGTAAAGGAAGAGGTTAACAATATGAAGAAAACACTTGGAGAGGAAATTGCAGATATATGCAAAAAGATAACAGATATGATGGTGATGAACACCACACTTCAAGAAATCAAAAATACACTCTCAGCAAATAGCAGCAGATTGGAAGAGGCAGAGGAGAGAATTAGTGACATGGAAGACAGTACATCTGAAATCACAGATAGTAGAACTGATCGATAAAAGGATAGAAAAAATCCAGCTAAGACTTAGGGACTTGAATGACAATGCAAAACCCACAACCATATATATTATAGGCATCCAAGAAGGAGAAGAGAAGGGAAACGGGACAGAAGGGGTGTTGGAGGAAATAATGGCTGAAAACTTCCCAAATCTACTGAGAGAGATGGATGTACATGTCCAGGAAGCACAAGGCACCCCAAACACCATAAATCCCAGCAGACTGACCCCAAGACATATACTTGTCAAATTATCCTATGCTCAAGACAAAGAGAAAATTCTACAAGTAGCAAGGGAAAAGAGAACCATCACATACAAGGGAGGCTCCATAAGATTAAGTGCTGATTTCTCATCTGAAACCATGGAGGCAAGAAGGCAGTGGTATGATATAGTCAAGGTACTAAAAGAAAAAAATTTCCAAGAATACTCTATCCAGCTAAACTAGCATTCAAAAATGATGGAGAGTTCAAAATATTCACAGATAAACAGAAACTGAAAGAGTATGCCAACAATAATCCTGCCCTTCAAGAAATACTAAAGGGAATTCTACATGAAGAAAGAAAAAAACAGGAGAGGCAGAGTTGGAGGAGAGTGTAAGAACAACAAAAAGGGCAAAAAGAGAAGGAAACAAACAAACAAAATATGACAAACACAAGTCCAAACAAAATATGGCTAACATAATTAATTCCTTGAAACACAAGTCCAAACAAAATATGGCGAACATAAATAATTCCTTGAAACACAAGTCCAAACAAAATATGGCTAACATAAATAATTCCTTGAAAGTAATAACACTGAGTTTCAATGGATTAAACTCACTCATCAAAAGATTCAGACCGGGAGAATGAATAACAAAATATGACCCATCTATATGCTGTCTACAGGGAACACATCTTAGACCCAGGGATTCATGGAGGCTGAATGGCAGGAAAACAATCTTACAAGCAAGCAATAACCAAAAAAGGCAGGAGTAGCTATATTGATATCAGACAAAATAGACTTTAAATGTAAAAGAATTGTGAGAGACAAAGAAGGATACTACATATTAGTGAAATAGAGAATCTTTCAAGAAGAATGAACAATCATAAATATTTATGCTTCTAACAAGGGCACCTCCAAATAGGTGAGGCAAACATTGGAAAAACTAATGAAAGAATAGATGCCTCTACAATTATAGTGGGAGACTTTAATACAACACTTTGAACTTTGGCTAGAATATCTCAAAAGAGAATCAATAAAGAAAAAGTTTGAACAGTATATTAGAGGAGCTGGATGTAATAGACATATACAAATCATTACACCCTAATATAGCAGGATATACATTTTTCTAATGCACATGAATCATTTTCCAAGATAGACTATATACTAAGCCACAAAGAAAGGCTTAATGAAGTCAGAAAGCTCAAAATCATACAAAATAATATCTCTGACCACAGTGGAGTAAAGCTGGAAATCTGTAAGGGCCAGAGGTCCAGATTTCACACCAAGCTATGGAAATTAAACAGCACATCTTAGAAAAACAGTGGGTCAAATAGGAAATCTCAAAAGAAATAAATAACTACCTTGAAACTAATGAAAATGATAACACAACATAACAAAACTTATGGGATGCAGCAGAAGCAGTACTGAGAGGGAAATTTATAGCCATAAATTCATACATCAAAAAAGAAGAAAGGGCAAAAATTGAAGAACTAACTTCACATTTGGAGGAATTAGTAAAAATACAACCAAGTAACCCCACAGGAAGAAAAGAAAGAAAGAACAAAGATAAGAGCATAACTAAATGAAATAGAAAATAAGAAAACACTTGAAAAGGTAAACAAAACGAAGATCTGGTTCTTTGAGAAGATCAATAAAATTGACAAACCCTTAGCCAGACTAACAAAAAAATAGAGAGAAGATGCAAATACACAAAATAAGAAATGAGAAAGGAGATATCACCACTGACCCCACAGAAATAAAGACTGTCGTAAGAGTCTACTTTGAAAAACTATATTCCAACAAAAATGACAATTCAGAGGAAATGGACAAATTCCTAGAATCACATAAGCAGCCTATATTGATGAAAGAAGAAATTGATGATCTCAACAAACCAATCACAAGTAAAGAGATAGAATCAGTCATTAAAAACCTCCCAACTAAGAATAGCCCAGGGCCAGATGGCTTCACAGGTGAATTCTACAAAACATTCTGGGAAGAACTAATACCAATCCTGCTGAAACTCTTCCAGAATATTGAAACAGAAGAAACATTACCTAACACATTCTATGATGCCAACATTACCCTAGCACCAAAGCCAAACAAAGACACCACAAGAAAGGAAAATTGCAGACCAATTTCTCTAATGAACCTAGATGCAAAAATCCTCAACAAAATACTTGCTAGCCATATTCAACAATGCAGTAAATGAATTACACACCATGACCAAGTGGGATTCTTTCCAGTTATGCAAGGATGGTTCAACATAAGAAAATCAATCAATGTAATACACCATGTAAACCAATTGAAGGGAAAAAATCAAATGATTCTATCTATAGATGCATAAAAAGCATTTGACAAAATACAGCACACTTTCTTTATAAAAACACTGCAAAACTTTGGAATACAAGGAAATTTTCTGAATATGATAAAGGGTATATATAAAAAACCCACAGCCAACATCATTTACAATGGTGAAATCCTAAAATCCTTCTGTCTATGACCAGGAACAAGACAAGGATGCCCACTGTCTCCACTTCTATTTAATATTGTCTTAGAAGTACTTGTTCGAGCACTGAGGCAAGAACCAGACATAAAAGGCATTCAGATTGGAAAGGAAGAAGTAAAAATGTCATTATTTGCAGATGACATGATCCTATACATAGAAAACCCTGTGAGTTCTACAACAAAGCTTCTAGAACTCATAAATGAGTTTAGTAAAGTCATAGGTTATAAGATCAATGCACAAAAATCGGTAGCATTTCTGTACACCAATAATGAGCAAGATCAGTAGGAAATCAAGAAACAACTACCATTTACAATAGTAAATAAAAAAAAATACCTAGGAATAAATTTAACTAAAGATGTAAAAAACTTATACACAGAGAACTACACAACACTGTTCAAGGAAATCAAAGAAGACCTAAATAAATGGAAGAATATTTCCTGTTCATGGATAGGAAGCCTAAATATTATTAAGATGTCTATCCTACCAAAACTGATCTACACATTCAATGCAATCCTAATTAAAATCAACACAGCATTCTTTAAGAAGCTAGAAAAACTAGCTATGAAATTTATTTGGAAAGTAAAGAGGCCCCGAATAGCCAAAGACATTTTGAAAAAGAAAAACGAAATTGGAAGAATCACTACCTGACCTCAAAACATACTACAAAGCTACAGTAGTCAAAAGAGCATGATATTGACACAAGGAGAGACATACAGACCAATGGAACTGATGTGAGAGTTCTGATATAGATCCTCATGTATTTAGTCATGTAATATTCAATAAAGCCACCAAATCCTCTCAACTGGGAGAGAATGGCCTCTTCAAGAAATGGTGCCTGGAGAACTGGATATCCGTATGTAAAAGATTGAAAGAGGATTACCATCTCACACCTTATAGAAAAATCAACTCAAGATGGATCAAAGACCTAAATATAAGAACCAAGACCATAAAGACTTTGGAAAGCAGTGTAGGGAAGCATATACAAGACCTTGTAATAGGAAATGGCTTCAGGAACTTCACACCAAAAGCACAAATAGCAAAAGAACAAATAGATAAATGGGACTTCCTCAATATTAAAGCCTTCTGTATCTCAAAGGAGTTTGTCAAGAAAGTGAAAACAGAGCCTGCAAAATGGGAGAAAATATATGGTAACCATATATCTGATAGGAGACTTATAACCTGCATATATAAAGAACTCCTATATCTTGAAAATAAAAAGACAAACAACCCATTTAAAAAATGGGGGAAAGATTTAAACAGATACTTTTCCAAAGAAGAAATACAAATAGCTAAAAAGCACATGAAAAAAATGCTCCAAATCTCTAGCTATCAGGGAAATGAAAATCAAAACTACAATGAGATACCAGCTTACTCCCAGAAGATTGGCAGCTATGAAATAAAATAGAAGACTACAAATTCTGGAGAGGATGTGGAGGAATGGGAACACTCATCCACTGCTGGTGGGAATGCAGAAGAATCCAGCCATTCTGGGGGACAGTTTGGCAGTTTCTCAAAAAACTAGCCATGGATTTGCCATATGACTCAGCAATTCCACTGCTGGGTATATACCCAGTAGATCTGAAAACAAGGACACAAACCGATATATGCACACCAATGTTCATAGCAGCATTGTTCACTATCGCCAAAAGTTGGAATCAACCCAAATGCACATCAACAGATGAATGGATAAATAAAATGTGGTATATACATACAATGGAATACTACTCAGCTTTTAGAACAAGTACACTACAAACACACGTGATAACATGGATGAATCTTGAGAACCTTAATTTGAGTGAAGCAACCAAGACATTGACTGACAAATACTACATGACCTCAATGACATGAAATAAGGAAACCAAGCTGCCTCATAGAGCTAGAGACTGCAGGATAGGCTTACAGGTATTTGGGGGGTAGAGGAAGGATGTAAGCTGACAGCTACATAGGTGAAATCTATGATAAGCTGGAGATAAGTATTTGTACAAGGAAGGGATAAAATGGGGGCATAGGGTTACCTTTGGGTGCACTTTGCAGGCCTGAGGGGGGCTAGGGATGGGAGGATGGGTAATATTTCCCAAGAAATTGGGGGGAGGGTGGGGCAACATACAAACATAAGAGAATATCAGGTATTTGGTTGAGAGTATAATGCTGAGAAAACTTTTTCAAAAATATAATAAGGAAGGTTACCTGTTTAAGATGCTTAAAGGGGATAAACTGATGCAGGACAGGCTCCTAGGGAATATGTGAATGCTCATTTTGTCATAGTGGGTTATATCATTGGATAGAGACCCATATAATGAGAATGAAGGTATACCCATATCCTGGGGAGGACTGATGCCCTCAAATAGAGGCAATTGTATCTCTCAAGAGAAATGGTGGCTCCCAGGGCATTAGGGCAGTTGAGCATGTCAAGCCCTCAACACTGTTGCAAGTATCTCTGAACATGGCCCTTCAAGCAATGAAGATTGATTGTCACTGTGGGCCCTAAAGGGAGGGGGAAAGAGGTATTGAATAGATGGAACCAATGTAACTGTGTGGGCAATAGAAGTGTTCCACAAGAGTATGCAAGGATGTATATAAGACATGTAAAATTACACCAAAAATACAGAGGTTGATAGGCTAAAATGTAAATCATAATGTAAAACATAAGATAACTAAAAATTTAGAAAATTGTATAGTCTAAAATATAAACCACAATTTAAACCCAAGTGATACCTTGTTTGAAAGCTACTGTCTCAATATCTGTACATCAGGTTCAGTAAATACAGTATGAGTATATAAAAAGATTATTGCTGTGGAAGCGAAAAGGTTTTATGTTGGATATGTGGGAGTACTGTATCTTGTATATATGAATTACTGTGATCTAAAACTTTTGTGAAGATAAGCTTAATAATTAGAAAAAAGAAAAGAAAAAGATAGGATGTAGACACTGAGGAAAAGACAGAAATAGTTGCCTTGCCAATTTGCATACAGGGCAACACTTATTGCAGTGATGGAAGGCAAAACATCAAAAACAAAGCTTTTGCACCTTTTAATTTTTTGATACTCCAATTTATTTTTACCTTAATTTTTATAAATTAATATGTATTCTATATCTAACCTTTAAACTCATCACTATATTCCATTTTACTATCAGTGGAACCTGGCAATATATTGGGTTTCACTTTTGAAGAATTTTTTAATTACAGAGGGGTTCAACAATGGAAGGGGAGGAATAATGGTGTGGGATGTTATTGACAGGGGACACATGGTTGGCAGGGAGTTCTACAGGGCATATATCCAGGGTACATAAAAATATTTGGATATTTTCATAGTGGATACAATTAAAAACAACAACTGAGGGAGTGCTGAGTTCCAAGCCAGGGGAGCTCTATCATAGTCCCTAAAGGAACAGCAACAATCCCCCAAGTGCAATGGCAAAGACTAAAAAAGAAAGAAGGTCCAACAATGAGCCTTTGATACTAATGACTATGCTTGTGAGCCTGTGTACCTGAAATAACATGGCTTAGAGCTGCAGGGTGCCTAAGAGTTACCTCCTGAGAGCCTCCATGTTGCTCAAATGTGGCCAGTCTCGAAGCCAAATTCAGCATGTAAATGCATTGCATTCCCCCCAGTGTGGGACATGACTCCCGGGGATGAGCCTCCCTGGCACTGAGGGATTACTACCAAGTACCAGCTGATGATGTAACTAGAAAATGACCTTGAATAAAAGGGTCAACTCGGACCAGCAGTATATCTCAATCTACATATAATACCAGGAGTTAAAAATGCTTTTTGACCTGAATCAAAGGGGGAAATGGAAAGGACAATGAGTTTATATGGCTATGAGTCTCCAAAAAGAGCTGGGAGGTTAGCAGAGGGGTTGCCCTTATGCTCACCTCAGCAGAGTCCCAGAGACAGATAAAGTAGATAACAACCCCAGGTATTAGTTCTTATGAGGGTTACAGAGACCCACAGGTTCTATGGTCATGGCAGATGGAGTTCAGTGCCATGTCAGTTGGTCCTACTTTGGAGTTTGTGTTTCTTTGTGATCGAGCGGGACTCAGATGTGATCTTTGTTCACAAGCCTCTCCTGTTACTTTTACCAGAACTGTAGTTGGTGCTGGGGTTTAATATATACCCAGGGGACCTGAATCTCTGGACTCACCATGTGATAGCCAGGCCCTGAGCCTCTACAGACTTCAGCTCTTACATTCTGGGTTATTGGACTTATCCCGCTCAGCTAACATGGAGTTGAAGAAGGTCAACCACCATACCAGAGTGCCAAGAGTGCCTAAAGCTGCAAGCAGGAGGATTGCATCCAGCATCCATGTGGAATCTAAGCTCCTATTGATATAGATGTGGAGTGGACACAACCAATCCAAGGGCCACAGGATGGAGAAATAGGATATGGATTAGAGTGGACTTAACTGATATTCTATTCATGAACTATTGTGATTAATAATCGAAGAAAATGTGGCATTGGTGTGGAGAAAATGGCCATGGTGGCTGCTGGTGGTAGGGAATGGGAGGAAGAGATGAGATATGGGGGTGTTTTCAGGACTTGGAGTTGTCCTGGGTGGTGCTACAGGGACAGTTACCAGACATTTTATGTCCTCCCATGGCCCACTAGGTGGAATGTGGAAGAGTGTGGGCTATGATGTGGACCACTGACCATGAGGTACAGCGGTGCTCAGAGATGTATTCACCAAATGCGATGAATGTCTCATGATGATGATTGAGATTGTTGTTATGGGGGGAGGAGTGGGGTGAGGGGGCTGGGGGGTATATGGGAACCTCATATTTTTTTAATGTAATATTTTTAAAAAAGACAAAAAAAAAGGAATGATATATCCAAGGTTTTGATGTACAGTAAATATATAATGTATAACAAGCAACAAAAGACAGTTGACAAAGGGGTTAGGAATAGTGTATATGCTGTGGAATTTAAGTTGGAAAGATCAAACTTGATTGTTACACATTTGGGATAATAAATTTAAACTCCATGGTAACTTCAAATAAAAATTTGAAAATTATATAAAAAAAGTGAATGAAAGAGGAGTAAACATTGTACACTATATAAAATCAAATAAATGAAAGTAGGCATTAGCGGAAGAATTAAGGTTTAAAAAGTACATGACTTAAAATGAACAAATTGCAAAATGGGAGGAAAAACCTTCATTATCAGGAAGCAGATGTGGCTCAAGTGATAGGGCTTCTGCCTACCACATGGGAGGACCCAGGTTTGATCCCTGGGGCCTCCTGGTGAAAAAGAAGAAGAGAAAACATGCCTGCATGGTGAGCCACTGCCCATGTGGCAAGCAGAGTGCCTGCACAGTGAGCCAAGTGCCCACAAGTGCCCGTGTGGTGAGCCAGTACCCAAGGATGAGACAGTGTCTGTGCAGCAAACCAAGTGCCCACACAGCAAGCTGAGTGCCCACATGCTGAGCCAATGCCCATGCAAGTGAGTCACACAGCAAGATGATGACACAACAAAAGAGAGATGAAGGGGAGAGTCAAGGTGATTGCAGCAGAGACCAGGAACAGAGGTGATGCAATTGACAGGGAACCTCTCTCTACATCAGCGGTCCCCAGGATGAAATCCCAGTGAATCCTAGAAGAGAAGATAAAAAGAGAAACAAATACAGAAGATCACAGAGAAAATGGACACAGACCTCAAAAAATAGCAGAGTGGGGGTGGGGGTAAGGGGGGGGAAACCCTGCATTATCAGTAATACCTTAAATGTAAATGTTTGAAACTCTCCAGTCAAAAAGTAGAGGTCAGGAGAATGGATGAAAAAGCATAACCTAAATATATACTGTTTATAAAACATTTACCTTAAATTAAAAGACAAAGTAAGTTGAAAGTGAAAAAAATGGAAAAAACATTTCATGCAAATAGTAACCAAAAGAGAGCTGGTGGCAAGAATCCCAAGTACATGGGCAATGCCTAGTGAAGGAAGACAGACCACTATGCTAGGCCCTTGATGATCGTATCTATGAACCTTTCCTTGTGAAATTAAAACTTAGCCTACCATAACCCACTGAATGTTCACGTTCGCACAATGAGAGTGCGAACTACAGGGTAAACTCTTATCTGTGTAGTGGAGCAGTGCCCCAAAATGTGTTCACTGAGTGTGATGAGGGTGCTGCAATGATGAGGGAGGTTGTTGGTGTGGGAGAAGTGGGGTGGGGGGTGGGGGGTATACAGGAAACTCATATTTTTTAGTGTAACTTTTTTTTTTGTTTAGATCTTAAAAAAAAATACAATTTGCAAAATTGATGTGATGAAGAGACCCACAGGTTCTATGGTCATGGCAGATGGGGTTCACTGCCATGTCAGATGGCCCTTCTTTGGAGCTGGTGTTTCTGCGTGATGAAACTGGACTCAGATGGGATCTCTCTTCATAAGACTTTCATGCTACTTTACTGGAATTGTAGTTGGTGTGGGGTTTAAGATATATTTAGGGAATCTGAATCTCTGGACTGACAATATGATAGCCAGGCCCTGAGCCTCAACAGACTCCAGCTCCTACAATCTGATTTATTGGACTCACCTCACTCAGCTAAGATGGAGTTGAAGAAGGACAACCACCACACCATGGAGCCTAGAGTGCCTACAACTGAAAGCAGGAGGACTGCATCCACTATCCATGTGGAATCTGAGCCTCCTCTTGACATAGAAGTGCAACGGACACAACCAATCCAAGGTCCACAGAGAAAAGGTGGCATTGGAGTGGGAAAAGTGGACATGGTGGCTGATGAGTATGGGGAATGGCAGGAAGAGATGAGATGTGGAGGCACCTTTGAGACTTGGAGTTGCACTGGATGGTGCTTCAGGGGCAATCACCGGACATTGTAAATCCTCCCAGGGCCCACTGGATGGAATGGGGGAGAATATGGGCCATGATGTGGACCATTGACCATGAGGTGCAGAGATGCCCAGAGATGTACTTACCAAATGCAATGGATGTGTCATGATGATGGGAGTGAATGTTGCTGGGGGGGGAGTGGTGGGGTGGGGGTGGTGGGGTTGAATGGGACCTCATATTTTTTTTAATGTAATATTTTTACAAAATCAATAAAAAAAAATGATATTGCAGGGTCAGATGCTGGACTTTTTATATCTTGCCATAACCCACTGAATATACTGGGGGAGAGCATGAACTACAGAGTAAATTATTATCTATGTGAAGCAGCAGTGCTCCAAAATGTGTTTACCAAGTGCGATGAGTGTGCCACAACGATGGAGGAGGTTGTTGGTGGGAGAGAAGTGTTGTGGGGGGTTGGGGTATATGGGAGCCTCTTACATTTTTTAATGTAACATTTTTTTGTGATGCATTTATTTAAAAAAAAAAATACAAATTACAAAAATAATGGGCTGAGTGGTGGGGAGTGAGGTATATGGGAAGCTCTTATGTTTTTTATGTTTTTTAATGTAACAGTCTTTGTGATCTATTAACTTTAAAAAGTGTAAAAAATAATAAATGAAAAAGACTTCAAAAAAATTGATGTGATGGGTAGTGGGGAGTGGGTTATATGGGAACCTCATGTTTTTTGTGTTTTTGTGTTTTTTAATGTAAAATTCCTTGTGATCTATTAATTTAAGAAAATTAAAAATTATTAGACATGTATTAAAAATAAATTTTAAAAAAACACAAAAAAACTTAGCCTAATATTATATATTGCCTAAGAGTTACCTCCTGAAAGCCTTCTTGTTGCACAAATGGGGCCTCTCTCTAAGCCAAACCCAGCATATAAGTACACTACCTTCATCACCCCACCCACCCCCAGCATGGGACATGATGCCTGGGCACTGAGCCTCCCTGGCACCAAGGGATTACCACCAAGGGCCAACTAGTGATGCATTTGAAAAAAGACATTGACCAAAATGAGGAAATATTACAAATGAGTTTTTATGGTTAAGTGATTTCAAAGTGAGCTGAGAATTCATTCTAGAGGTTACACTTAAACACATCTCAGCAGGATCTCATTGACTGCCATAATTAGCAGTGCCTCAAACAGTGGGGCTCCTGAGGGCTCTAGAGACATTTAGACACTATAAACAGGGCAGGCAGGCTCAGGAATTTGGCACCCTGTCAGTGAGCCTTACTTTGGAATTTATGCTCCCCAGTGTAACAGAGCTAGATTCATTTACAATTTCTCAACACTTGGTTCTTCTGCCCCTTTTGTTTGACCTACACTCTAGTTCACTGGATTCACCCAGGACAACTAACAAGGAGATGATGATGGATAACATCCATCCCTAGGAACAGAGAGTGTCTGCAATGGCAAACAAGACAGTTCCATCTATCTGCCTTATTGGATCTAAGCCTCTTTACAATTAAAAACAGAGTGGGTATTACCATCCCAACGTCCTCAAGATTGGGGAATGAACAATGGACTAAAGTAGGCTTATTATTATTCTATTATAGACTTATTATTATTCTAGTAATGGAAGAAGTTTTATCATTGATATAAAGGCAGTGCCACCAGAGGTTATGAAGGGAAGGAGAGGGAAGAATAGGGATAACATGGGAGCATTTCTGGGACACTAGAATTGTCCTGATGACATCACAATGATGGATATAGGCCATTACACATTTTGTCATAAACTATAAAATTGTGTGGGGCAGGGTACAAACTATAATGTAAACTATAGTTCACAGTTAATAGAAATGCTTCAATAATCTTTTCTCAATTGTAACAAATGTACCACACTAATGAAAGATGTTAATGTGGAAGGTGTGGAAGGGGTAGGGAGTGGGGCATATGGGAAGTCCCTATATATATATATAATTTTTATTTTATTTCTCTCCCCTTCCCCCCCACCATTGTCTTCTCTCTGTGTCCACTCACTGTGCATTCTGTGCACGCTTGCACCCTTGGTGGCATTGGGAAACTGCTTTTTTGTGTCATCTTGCTGCATCAGCTCTCCATTTGTGGCACCACTCCTGGGCAGGCTGCGCTTTTTTTTCATGCAGGGCAGCTCTCCTTGCAGAGCACACTACTCCCGTGTGGGAGTGCCCCTGCGTGGCACAGCACTCCTTGCACATGGCAGCTCTGCACATGGGTCAGCTCACTACATGGGTCAGGAGGCCCTGAGTATTGAACCCTGGACCTTCCATATGGTAGGCGGATGCTCTATCAGTTGAGTCACATCCACTTCCTTGTAACGTGTTCATTTTTAGTTGTCCCTGGGAAATGATTAGCACATCTGAAATCTGTTCTATACTATGTCATTTCTCACTCAGCCTCCCAGTTTTGGGGCGAGGTCCTGACTAGGTCTTCTACACTGAGAATAAATTTCCAGTTCCAGAACCTTCTTTCTTAGATCACATGAGCAAGCTTACTTCTAGGGAGCCAGGACTTCCTGCATAATGTTGCAGCTCTCCCTTTACCAGTTCTCACATTTTTCTTCAGAAGAAAGGGGCAACAACCTTCATAGTTATCCTGTAGTTCCACTCTTCATCATATTCAAAATGTTAGCAGTTACAATCTCCTGTGGAATGGATGACAAATGATTTTTATTTTCTTCTGTTTATCAAGATCCTCCAAATTTACCCGCATGGGCTGTGGTGTGTTGGGCTTTTGTCGAGCCGATGGGGGAGTGTGCACCCACCTTGGGTGGGCTAGGGAGGGGCCTATCCCTATATTTTTGATGTAACATATATGTAATCTAAAGCTGCATTAAAAATTTTAAAAAACATTAAGAAAATAAAATAAATTGGAAAAAAAAGTGCTAGAGTAGCTATGCTAATATCAGATAAATATTAAACATTAGACTTTAAGTCAAAAACTGTTAGGACAAAGAAGGATAGTCTATACTGATAAAGAGTTAATTAAATTAGAAGATGTAACAAATATAAATATATGAACTTGGGAGTGGATGTGGTTCAAGCAGTTGAGCACACTCTTCTCACACGGGAGGTCCTGGGTTTGGTTCTTGGTGCCTCCTAGAAAAAACAAACAACAAGCCAACAAGTGAGGGAGCCGATGTGGCTCAGTGGGTGCTGGTCTCCCACATACAAGGTCCCAGGTTCAGTCCGTGGACTCTGGACCTCAAAAATAAACAAATAAATAAATGAACCTACGAGAACCACAAAATATGGGAGGCAAACATTGATAGATTTGAAGGGAGATCTACAATAATAGCTGGAGATTTCAATACAACACTTAAATAATGGACAGAACATCTACACAGAAAATCAATAAAGAATAGAACACTTGAGTGATATTATAAACTAACTAATCCAAATAGATGTAAGTAGAACACTTTGGTCAAAAACAGCAGAATAAATTACTCTACTGCACATGGTCATTATCCAGGATACACCATAAATTTCAATAAATTAAAAATTACTGAAATCATACAATGCATTGGCTCTAACCACAAAGGAAATAAGCTAGAAATCAATAATAGAAAGGTACTGGAAAACTAAAAATTTGTGGAAATAATCCACATATTCTTAAATAATGAAGAGTTCAAAGAAGAAATCACAAGAGGATTAGGATCTATCTTCAGGTGAATGAAAAAGAAAACACAACATACCAAGACTTATGGGATGCATCAAAAGTGCCCCCAAAATTGAAGAGAGAACATTTCCTAACTCATTCTGAGCCCAATGTCAGGCTGATACCAATACCAAAGCCAGATAAATATACCCCAAGAAAAGAAAATGACAGACCAATATCCCATATGGATTTAGATGTAAAAAATCTTCAACAAAATATGGGCAGAATGAGTCAAACAGTACTTTAAAGGAATTACACACCATGATTAAGTGGGATTTGTCCCAGGTATGCAAGGGTGGTTCAACATAAGAAAATCAATTAATTTAATACATCACATTAACAGAAATAAGGCAAAAATATGACTTTCTCAATTCATGCTGAAAGGCTTTTGACAAAATCCATATCACCTCTTCTTAATAAAAATACTAGAAAACTAGGAACAGAAGGAAACTTCAACATGATAAAAGATGTATAAGAAAACCACAGCTAACATATTCAATGGTGTATGCCTGAAAAATTTCCCTGTAGATCAGGAAAAAGACAAGGATGCCCACTGTCACCATTGTTACTCAACACTGTGGTGGACGTTCTAGCCAGAACAATTATACATGAAATAGAAATAAAATCATCCAAAGTGGAAAGGAAGAAATGATATTTTCCTAATTTGCAGATGCCATGATCGTTTAGGGAGCAAATCCTGGAAATTTCACAGCAAAACTATTAGAGCTAAACAACTAATTCTGCAAAGTGGCAGATCAACATGCAAAAATCAGTGTTGGTTCTATATATTAGTAAAGAACAATCCAGAGAGGAAAGCAAGAATATATTCCATTTGCTATGGCAATACAAAGAATTAACTACTTATAAATAAGTTTAGCGAAGGATGTAAAGGACTTGTACATAACTTACTAAAGAACACTGCTGAAAGAAATTAAGTAAGACCTAAAATATTACATCTCTGTTCATAGAATGGAAAACCAAATATTGTTAAGATGTCAATTCTACCCAAAGCAATTTACACACTCAATGCTATCTCAACCAAAAATCAAACAGATTTCCTTGAGACAACGGAAAAGCAATGGAAAAAACAATCATAAAATTCATTAGGGAAATGAAATCAGAACCACAATGAGATAAAACTTTTATTTTAAAAAGCAAATATATTATGTCTCGGCTGAGAAACAAGAACGCTCATACCTTGTTGGTGAGAATGTAAAATGAACAGCTGCTATGAAAAACAGTTTAGCAGTTCCCCAAAAACATTAAGCCTAAAATTACCATAGGACATGGCAATCCACTTATAGGTATGTACCCCAAAGAATTAAAAGCAGGGACTCAAAACATTTGCACACCAGTGTTCATAACAGCATTATGAAGATAATAGCCATAACACCCTAAATGTCCATCAGAAGGTGAATGGATAAACAAAATGTGATATATATATATATTTCGTTTATTCATTTATCTACTGATGGAATATTACTCAGCCTTTAAAAACGAATTAAGTTCTGATATAAGCCACATTGATGAGCCTTGAAGACATCATGTTGAATGAAGTCAGACAAGTGCAAACATCATTTGAAGGTGGCATATATGTATCTTCTTGAGGTAAAATTCACATGACATAAAAACCATTTTAAAGTGTACAATTCAGTGGCATTTAGTGCATTGTCATGTTGAACAAGTAACACCTCTATCAACATATTTTATAAACAGGATTAGTAACAGTGAAATGAACATTTCAGTAAGCCAAATTTAATTAAATAGAAATAATTTAAAGTCATCACTAGGTTATGAGAAATTGTCCAACATGGCAATTTTCTCAATTAAAAACAAGAGAAATTAGAAAGTATATTTTAAAAATTATTAACGCTCTGCTTCTATTAAATCCAGGAAAGTAAAAAGGATAGTGAATTTTGGTTTTGTGAGTAAATAACATAGTTAAAATAATTTTGGGAGTTGTAATATTTGTACTACCAAATTTTTCAACATTTTTTCAACTATGTTAACGATGCAGGAAAAATTAACCATTAAAATTTTAAGAAAAGTGCATATTTAGGAACTGGCTCTTTACCCTCAGGTTCCCATATGGCTCAGCCAGTTTCGACGTTTCCCTTACTTATCGGATTGGAAAGGTCCAATATTTTGCATATTCATTTCACTACTGGAGATGTTTTCCTTTCTCTGAACAATCCTGCATCCATTTAAAAAATCCTACAGCGTGCCAGGATTCTGAGCAGGCAAGCCCCTAAACGAACGATACCCTGGTAAAATAAGTTTTGTTACAATATTATACGAGAAAGAATAAACCACATGGGAACAGTGCAGAGAAAGAGAGGTTCGTTGCTCGCTGTCGAGGCAAAAACACCCGGCAGGAGCGGCGGACGAGGGTCCCTCCTCCGCAGCAGGCGTGAGCAGGCGCCTCCGACTCGCCGCGGACAGGCCCGGGAGCGCGCAGAGCCGCGGGGCCTGCTCGTAGGTCCCCGGACAGGCCCGGGAGCGCGCAGAGCCGCGGGGCCTGCTCGTAGGTCCCCGGACAGGCCCGGGAGCGCGCAGAGCCGCGGGGCCTCCTCGTAGGTCCCCGGACAGGCCCGGGAGCGCGCAGAGCCGCGGGGCCTCCTCGTAGGTCCCCGGACAGGCCCGGGAGCGCGCAGAGCCGCGGGGCCTCCTCCTAGGTCCCCGGGGACCCGGCCGCGTCCTCGCGGCGCCCGCGTCGTCAGACCTGAACCTGCAGCTTCCGGACAAACGGAGTCATCCCGACAGTCATCCGGGACCGCAGGAGGCGAGGCGGCTCCGGCGCACCCTAGCGGCTAGGCCGACGGGTCGCAGAGCAGGAAGCTCCAGGCTCTCCGTTTAGGGGTGAGGGAGGGTCCCCTTTCCCCCCTTTCCGCGCTCAGGCTGGACCACTGGGGCGGGGCTCAGATTCCTCAGTGCCAGGGACTTGGCTGGGTGAAGTGGACTCCGCACAGCTAACAGGAAGGCCTGGGGAAGGAAGGACCCGGAGGAGCAGGAGCCGGGGAGTCAGCTCTGGGCACAGACCACAGCCACCTCCGGCTCGGGGCGGACTCTTCTCCGCACCCCCAACCTTCTGGCCAATTCCTGGGTAATGCTCAGGACGCTTCACAGTGGTTTCTCAGTGGTCCTAGGACACAGGTGATTTCCCCTGCCTGAGTCTTCGCGTCCTCCATCCCACGGACCCTGTGCCCTGTTCCAGTTAGGAAAGGTCCGCAGTTTGTTGGTGAATTTATTGGCGCTCAGCGCGGGGGATGTGTCCAGGATCACGCCGCCATCTGGAAGCGGCACAGACCCAAGCCAGTGTTCCCAGCACAGGGAGCACAGAAGACAGAGGTGGCAGAAGCCCAGCAAGGATCTGCTTAAGCCCAGGGTGTGTTTAAGGCCCCTTCTCTCCACCATACGCTCCTTGGAACCTGCCCTGCTAGATATTCATGGGGTGGGGAGGGGGCGGTGGGGAAGGGGCGGTGTTCCTTGCTGTAGGTAAGGGAACTTTTTCATTCTTACGGATTTCTCATGTTAGCTCCTGTAAAATAAGTGACCATTGCCACAGGAAGTGAAAAATCAATGTTATTAGAATTGCAGAGTTGGTTTTACACTGAGAAACTGAATTAGGTTTCCATTATGAAAGGCTCTCGGTAATGGGATCTGATCCATCCTGCAGCTCCTTGGAGTCCATAATGTCCACAGCCTACCAGGTGTAATCAAGTGTCAGGAGCTGGACTGTCTTGAGTATTGGTCTTCGCCTGTCACTGTGCCTGGATGTCTTAAGCTGTCTCTGCCCCTCTGTCACCATCTATATATAAAATACAGGACAACAGAACCTGACTCAGAGTTCTCCTGTGAGGTCTGGGTGTGAACAAATTAAAGAGCTCAGAGTAAGGCCTGCTCCCTTTTAGCTCTTTATAGTCTATTCTGATTTTTTAAAAAATGCTTGAGCAAGTTTCAGAATAACAATTTCCCATAAGAGCCTCCGCTCAATTCATTTAACCACACTTCTTACTTGAGAACTGCCATTTGTGGGGTCCATTCACATTGTCCCATCTTCCTCTTTGAAGTAGTCGCAAAGCAAATGAAGTCACTTGACTACGTTATTGCTATAGGTGTGTGAAATTAGACTAAGAGTTTCCAGGGGGAAGCACCCGAGAGAGTGAGAATGAACATTTAACTTGAATATTAGTTACAGAAACCTGTACATGTATGAGTGTTGACATGGTCACTCCCAAGGAAAACATAAAGTAAAATGTCTCTCTCTGTGTCAGTGATTCTCAAATGGTATGGTGGTGTGTTCTGGGTTAGTGTAAATGAAAGACTGGATTTGTCCCACGTTTAGTATTCTCAGATATCTTCAGTTTTCGACCTGCAGCCTAGGGCTGGGGAAAGTGAAGAAAGCCCTTTAATAGAGAAGAACCTGGGGCTATATCACAAGCTCCATCTTGAGCTTCTAACTTTCAGTATTTCTGCATTTGAATAAAGTGATTAAAATCAGCTACTGGGTTTAGGAACAGAAGCAAGGTGTGTCACCTTAAGGGGTGAGCTAGGCCCAATTTCCACTGGAAATACAAGCACAGGGTTAGAGCTGTTCTGGAACACACAGGAAAGTACCTTGACAACCTTCCATCTGAGCTCAGAAGCATCCTAGGGAAGATAAAATGCAAAAAGATAAACTGGTTTCTACAGATAAATAATCCATATGTTGAATGACCACAGGAAAGGAAAGCCGGATACATCTACCTCTACTAGGCTTCTTTTATCAGAATCTAACCATTGGAACTGAAACTCATTTAGTGTTCCAGGCAAAGTGGTCTTGGTAATGAAATATTTGGGAATGGGATTTATTCTGAGAAAGTCTTCCCATGTAGTTCTACTTATAGACTTTCCACAGTGACTTTGAGAAATGTACAGGGAAGGCTAAAGAGGGATGGTGGGGGTTGAGAGGTGGGAAGACACAGAGCTCCCATGAACTGGACCCTAGGAGCCTACAAGCCCACAAAAAGAATCTGGAGAGGGAAGTCTCAAATCTTTGGTCTCTGTAGGTCCCTTGGACAGAAGAAAGGAAGGATGGGGTTCCAGCTATGGTTTTATATGCAAAATGTTAAGGTTGAAAAATAAAATAAAATAAAATAAGGGTAGATTATTCCAAAGATACTTGTATTCTCCACAACATCAGCTGCATGTACCATAATGTACACGGTACATTGTACAATATGATGCACTTTCACGATACCACTGCTATTCTCAGAGCTGAACCGCTCAGAATGAAAGCTACCCATAAGCTGAGGAATTGAGAACTATAATGCAGAAATGAGCTCTGCTTTTCCTCATGGTATGAAGTTTCAGAATTTTTCTGGATGATTACACTTCACAGCCATTTTACAGAGCATTAAGTAGCACTGGCAGAAAGATTGAAAATAATTAATATATGTTTATATGTATTATGTGCATGAATCTGTGCATATATGTATATGTGTCTTGTATGTATAGATAGACAAATAAGCAAATATATATTGGCATGTATCATGTATGCATTTTGGAACCAAAGAGAGTGAATAATTTTTATAAACATAAGTGTCTACCTTTTTAAGATAAGTAGTATAAAAAGGTCCAGCTGAGGATAGAGGAACTACCCAAGTCATGCCTAGAGCTTTCTCTCTCAAGGGTCTTCCTGTCTTGGCAATAAAAGTAAAGCTGAGGGAAGCAGACATGGCTCAACTGATTGAGCATCCTTCTACCATATGGCTGGCTCGGTGTTTGATTCCCAGGGCCTCCTGACCTGTGTGGTAAACTGGCCCATGTGCACTGCTGCCTCGTGCAAGGAGTGCCCTGCCATGTAGGGCACCCCCCTGTAGGGGTGCCCCACGTGCAAAAAGTGCGCCCTGCAAGAAGAGCTGCCCTGTGTGAAAAAAGCGCAGCCTCCTCAGGAGTGGTGCGCACACACAGAGCTGACGCAGCAAGATGATGTAACAAAAAAGAAATGCAGTTTCCCAGTGCCGCTGGATAATGCAAGTGGACGCAGAAGAGCATACAGTGAATGGACACAGAGAGCAGACAATGGGGGTGGGGGGGAAGGGGAGAGAAATAAATAAAATAAATCTTAAAAAAAAAAAAGGGAAGCGGATGTGGCCCAGTGGTTAGGGCGTCTGTCTACCACATGGGAGGTCCACGGTTCAAACCCTGGGCTTCCTGACCCACGTGGAGCTGGCCCATGCGCAGTGCTGATGCGCACAAAGAGTGCTGTGCCATGCACGGGTGTCCCCTGTGTAGGGGAGCCCCATGAGCAAGGAGTGTGCCCCATAAGGAGAGCCGCCCAGCGCGAAAGAAAGTGCAGCCTGCCCAAGAATGGCGCCGCACACACGGAGAAGTGACACAGCAAGACGGTGCAACAAAAAGAAACACAGATTCCCGGTGCCGCTGATAAGGATAGAAGCCATCACAGAAGAATACACAGTGAATGGACACAGAGAGCAGACAACTGCGGGGAGGGGGGGGGGGGGAATAAATAAATAAATAAATCTTAAAAAAAAAAAGTAAAGCTGGAGAGGCTCTTCCCGGCAAGGAGTTAAGTGCTAGGTATGTGTAGCTGTACCGTCTGTGTTTCAACCCCAGGTCTGTCGCTTAGGTGAACCGCTTTGGGCAATTTGCTTATCCTCTGTACCTTCATTTACTCTTTAGAAAGTGGAATTGATGGTAACATTATTCAACTCGGACAGTTCATAAGAAGATTACTGTTGTAAAATGCTTTGAACAAGTTGTGGCATAGTCCATTTAAATGATAGGTTTTACTGTTTTCTTCTTTGCTTCTCAAAGCAATCTTCACAGAAGACATAGGTCACAGCCTTACAGTTAAACAAAGGACCTATATCCTGTGAGCCCTCTCACTCCATTTGCTTTGGGAACGTTCCTTACTACCAAGGGGCCAGTTGCTACCTTTAGAAATGCCTGTCTTGCTGCCTGTTATTGAAATTTTCTGTCCTCTTCACCACTACAGATTTTCCTAATTCCTTGGTAAAAGAACTGACCACACCCTCCTATACTACCAGACTATTTGTACAAACACCTACAAATGTGTAATTTCAACTTATCCAGCCCATGGTCCATTGATTCCATCTCTTCTCTCTGAAGTAAATGAACATCCACTACAAATAACTTACAAAAACTCAACTGGTCTTCTATTTCATCCTCTTTAGATAATCACTCTCCTGATAAATACCTTAAACTCACTCCCTTAACACTCTCTCCATTCTGTGGAGAAATTCCTTCAGTGGATGAACCCCACCATGTGCCTATATTTGCATGATTATACCACACAGCTGTGCACTGCTACAGAAAATATAAAAAAGTGGCCCAGTCATGTCACCTTTAATTCAAAGTTATCTACATTCCAAAAGAGCAATAAACATTGTCCAAAAATCAAGTTCATTTCCCTAGTAAAACTGTTTCCTCAGAAACCCAAATATCTATATCCAATCATCTCAATATTCTTCTAATCTTTTGTTTCACATGATAATCTTACCTAATAGTTCATTGGGAAAAATAGATCCTTTCAGGCAAGAGTTAAATCACTTTTATATCAATCCCAAAACTATGCACAAGGATTTGCCCTCAGCTTCCTTTCATGCCCCATTGTATTAGAAAAATATGTCCTCCTCTAGTCAAAGCCAAATCTTTTTTTTTTTTTATTTTTTATTTTTTTATTTTTTTTATTTTTTATTGACTTTGTAATAATATTACATTAAAAATATATATGTGAGGTCCCATTCAACCCCACCCCCCCACCCCCCCTCTCCCCTCCCCCAACAACACTCGTTCCCATCATCATGACACATCCATTGGATTTGGTAAGTACATCTTTGGGCACCTCTGCACCTCATATACATTGGTTCACATCATGGCCCATACTCTCCTCTATTCCATCATGTAGGCCCTGTGAGGATTTACAATGTCCGGTGATTACCTCTGAAGCACCATCCAGGGCAGCTCCATGTCCCGAAGACGCCTCCACCTCTCATCTCTTCCTGCCTTTCCCCATACCCTTTGTCCATTATGTCCACTTTTCCCAATCCAATGCCACCTCTTCTATGTGGACACTGGATTGGTTGTGTCCATTGCACCTTTATGTCAAGAGGAGGCTCAGATTCCACCTGGATGCTGGATGCAATCCTCCCATTTTCAGTTGTAATCACTCTAGGCTCCATGGTGTGGTGGTTGTCCTTCTTCACCTCCGTCTTAGCTGAGTGTGGTAAGTCCAATAAATCAGATTGTAGGTGCTGGAGTCTGTTGAGGCTCAGGATCTGGCTATCACATTGTCAGTCCAGAGATTCAAATCCCCTAAATATATCTTAAACCCCAACATTAACTGCACCTCCAGCACATTAGCATGAAAGTCTTATGAAGGGAGATCCCATCTGAGTCCAGATTCATCACACATAAACACCATTTCCAAAGAGGGGCCATCTGCCCTGGTAGTTAACCCCATCGGCCATGACCATAACTCCCATGGGTCTCTTTAGCCCTCAAAGGAACCAATATCTGGGGGTTGTATCTGCTTTATCTGTCTCTCTGACTCTGCTCAGTTGTGCATGAGGGCAAACCTTCTGCCAGCCTCCAGACTCTTTTTTAGAAACTCGTAGCCATATAAACTCATTTCTCCTTTCCATTTCCCCCTTACTTTAGGTCACAAAGCCAAATCTTAAATAAAATATTTCAATTGCATTCTGTTCACTTTGAAAACAGTTTGCACTATAGTTTATATCTCCCCAACATCTTCAAATTACACCTCTTCATTTGATGATTTTTTCATAATATGCTAACATGCTTTTTTTACCTATCTTAAAATTTCTATGGCCATGTGCAAAGATTTTTTTGGGTAAACACAAATATTTTATGTATAATTTTTATTTTCAAATATTTTCAAACTAATAGGAAAAATGCAAAAAACCTCACAAAACCCTTAGAGAACTCCAACACACCTCACACCCGGGTACCCAATCCACTCACTTTTAATGTTTTGTCATATTTGCCATCTCATTTCATCTATCCATCTATCCCTCTATCAATGTTTGAACATTTGAGAGTAGGTTTAATATATCATTTTTCTTGAATGCTAAATATTTCCATGAACATTTTCTAAGAACAATGAGAAATTTAATGTTGATATAAAATTTTCATTCTTAAATTTCAACCTTTACATGTTCCTTATAATGTTATTTTGGGCATTTTCTCTTCCATTATTAAATCCAGTCCGGTATCATACATTTCATTTAGTTGTTCTTGACTCTTTGCCTTTCTGTTTTTTTAATTGTGGAAAGATATATGCAACATGAACTTTCCCATTTCAACTGCTCCCAAATATACAATTCAGTGGAATTAATCTCATTAACAATATTGTGCTTACATCACCGCTATCCATTACCAGAATTTTCCCATCACCCCCAAAAAGAAAACTTGTATTCATTATTTATTAACTTCCCATTCTTCTTCATCTTCCCTCTTATACCTGGTCACCTGTACTATATATTTTTTTGAGTTAATTTTTTATTTTTAAAGAAGCTTTAGAATCTATTAATGCTACATCAGAAATATAGGGGAAATGCACAGTGAATGGGCACAGAGAACAGACAATGGGTGAGGTGGTATAAATAAATAAATATTTAAAATAATGTATATTTGGTGAATTCCCATGTACTTGGACTCCTTCTCTTCCCACACTTTCACCCATTATTTAACAACATCTTTCACTTCTTTTTTCAGAGCCAAAAGAGGAGATTCTTTATTCTGATTATTAACTAGACACTGTTTCTTTTTTCTTTTTTTACATGCTTTATTTTTAAAATTTTTTACCTTTTTAAAAAATTTTTGTATCTTTTTTAAGAGATACATAGATCACTCAAAAACAACGTCTTTCATTAGTGTTGTACATTTGTTACAATTGATGAACACACATTGAAGCATAGCTACTAACCAAGGACTATAGTTTACATTATAGTTTACACTTTACTGCACAATTTTATAGGTTTGACAAAATATAATGGCCTGTATCCATCATTGCAATATTGTGCAGGACAATTCCAATGTCCCCATAGCACCCCATGTTACATCTATTTTTACTCTCGCCTCAGAACCTCTGGTGACCAGTGCCTTTAAATCAATGATAAAAGTTTTTTCATTGCTAGAATAATCATAAGTCTCCTTAAGTCCATAGTTGTATTCCCCCCTGTATTAGTAAGCCAAAGGGGTGCTGATGCGAAATACCAGAAATTGGTTGGTTTTTATAAAGGGTATTTATTTGAGGTAGGAGCTTATAGGTACCAGGGCATAAAGCATAAGTTACTTCCTTCACAAAGTCTATTTTCACGTGTTGGAGCAAGATGGCTGCTGACGTCTGCGGGGGTTCAGGCTTCTGGATTCCTCCCTTCCAGGGTCTTGCTTCTCTCTGGGTTCAAGGTTCCTTCCTTCCCAGGGCTTGCTTCTTCCTGGGATCAGGGTCCCTCTCTTCCTGGGGCTGGCTTCTTTTTCCTCTGTGAGCTTACTTCCCGGGGCTCCAGCTTAAGGCTTCAGCATCAAACTCCAACATCAAAACTCCAACATCAAAAACCCTCTACTCTGTCCTCTGCCATGACTTTTATCTGTGAGTCCCTACCCCAACACCCTAATGATATGGGCTAATCAAAGCCCTAATCATAAATTAATCATGCCTAAGTACAGACCAGATTACAAACATAATCTGTATCTGTTTTTGGAATTCATAACCATATAAAACTGCTACACCCATGTAGTTTGTTCATTCCTGAATCTTGAGGATTTGGGGATGGTGATGCCCACTCTGTTTCATATTGAGAGGGGACTTAGATCCCATGGGACAAATTGATAGAACTGTCTTGCTTGCAGGGGTAGACACTCGCTGCTTTTTTTGGGATGGGCATTGTCAATCATCATCAGTTTGTTTGTTGTCCTGGGCAAGTCCAATGAACTGGACAGTAGGTGTTGCAACTCTTGTTAAGATTCAGAGCTCAACTGAAATATGAAGAGACTGAAGATTTAAGTCTTTAGGAGATGTATTTAATGAGTATAGTGCTAATTATAGGTTCAAACAAAAGGGGCAGAAAAGTCATATGTAGGGAAATTGTAAATCAGTCTAACTCTGTTACATTGGGCAGCACATACTCCAAAGTAAGGCCCACTGACAGGGTGCTGAATTCCTGAGCTTGTCTGCCCTGCCTATAGTGTGTAGATGTCTCTAGAGCCTTCAGGAGCCCTGCTGTTTGGGGCACTATTTACTGTGGCAGTCACTGAGATCCTGCTAAGACATGCATAAGCCTAACCTCTGGAATGACCTACTGACTCACTTTGATAATCCTTAGCAATAAAAACTCATTTCTATTTAGTATTTCCCCCTTTTGGTCAATGTCTTTTCCAAACTGCATCACTAGTTGGCACTTGTTAATAATTCCTTGGTGCCAAGGAGCCTCATCCCCAGGAGTCATGTCCCATGTGGGGGATGGGATGGCGGGGAAGGTAATGCATTTATACG
The DNA here is from genome assembly GCF_030445035.2 of Dasypus novemcinctus. Taxonomy (NCBI): domain Eukaryota; kingdom Metazoa; phylum Chordata; class Mammalia; order Cingulata; family Dasypodidae; genus Dasypus; species Dasypus novemcinctus. The sequence goes on along the minus strand of NC_080686.1, from coordinate 7,308,406 downwards.
CTGAGTTTGCTTAGAGAGAGGCCACCTTTGAGCAACAAGGGGGTTTTCAGGAGGTATCTCTTAGGTAATATATAATACTAGGCTAAGTTTCAGTTTCTTGAGAAAAGGTTCATAAGTTCAACTGTCAATAACAAGGGCCTAGCATAACGGTTTGTCCTGCTTCACTAGGCAATGCGCATGTACTCAGGGAGTCTTGCTGCTCTATTAGAGACTGTAGCAGGACTTCCCAGGATGGGAATGCAATTTTCCTTGGTTATTATGTAGGTCTTCACCCACTGAGAAAATGCCTCAGGACTGCTTGAACCTATTCATTTGCCATGGAGGCATGTCCAGGTGCACCCCTCCCCACACATCCCCCCTCACTGACACCCCTCACCAGTGGTTCTCCCCTGTCACAGTTGTGACGCTTCTGTGATCCAAAACCTCCCCAAAAACAAAGCTAAAAAAATAAACAAATATAATAAAATAATAATAAAATAGAAAAATTAAAAATGAAAAGAATAAAAAATAAAAATAAACAATAAAAATGTTTTTTTCAATGTTTCTTTCAGCACTGTAAGATACCCACCAGCAATGCTTGAAAGTTCCCTTTCCTCCACATCCTCTCCAACACTTGTAGTTCTGTTTTTTTAATTGCTGCCAGTCTAATAGGTGTAAGATGTTATTTTATTGTAGTTTTGATTTACATTTCCCTAATAGCAAAGTAATGCTGACCATCTTTTTGTGTGTGTGATTTTTTAGCCATTTGTATTTCTTCTTTTGAGAAGCATCTGTTCAAATCTCTTGCCAAATTTTGAAATAGGTTGTCTTTTTATTTTGAGATGTAGGATTTCTTTATATATGCTGCATGTTAGGTCCTTATCAGCTAAATGGTAATCAAATATTTTCTCCCATTGAGTAGGCTGTCCTTGCACTTTCTTGACAAACTCTTCTGAAGCACAAATGTTTTTAAATTTTGAGAAGATCACATTTATCTATTTTATCTCTCATTTGCTTGTGCTTTGGGTGTAAAGTTTATGAAACCATTTCCTACTACAAGATATTGTAGATGCTTTCCTACATTATCTTCTAGGAGGTTTAAGTTTCTGGTTTTTATATTTAGGTTCTTGATCCATCTTGCATTAATTTCTATGTAGGGCATGAGATGAGAATCCCCTCTTGTTCTTTTGGATATGGATATCTAGTTCTCTAAGCACCATTTGTTAAAGAGGACATTCTGTCCCAGTTGAGTGAGTTTGGTGGCCTTATAGAATATTGGGTGACCATATATATGAGGATCTATATCAGAGCTCTCAATTCTGTTCCATTGGTCAGTATGTCTATACTTGTTCCAATACCATACAATTTTGACCACAGTAACTTTGTAGTATACTTTAAAGTCAGGTGACATGATTCCTCCAATTTTGATTCTTTTTTTCTCCCATATGTTTTTGACTTTTCAAGGCTCCTTTCCCTTCCAAATAAATATCATAATAGCATTTCTAATTCAATAACTAATGCTGTTGTATTTTTTATTGGGATTGAATTAAATCTGTAAATCAGTTCAGGTAGGACATATATCTTAATAATGTTTGGTCTTTCAATCCATGAAAATAGAATATTCTTTCATTTATTTAGGTCTTCTTTTGATTTCCTTAAACAGTATTGTATAGCTTTCTGAGTACAAGTCTTTTACATCTTTAGTTATGTTTATTTCTAGGTATTTGATTTTTTAGTTGTCATTGTAAATGGATTTTTTCCCTTGATTTTCTCCTCAGATTGCTCATTTTTATTGTAAAGGATGTTGCTTTTGTTTTTTCTACTGGGTGATGTTTGTGTGGGAATTTATTAGGTTTTCTGCCTCTCCTCCTTAGGCCCCTATTCTATTCTGCCTCAATTCCCCACCCTGAGAGTGTTGTGCACCCTCAAACTTAAGGGGAAGCTGAAGAGAGGTGCTTATTCTTCTGTATCTACTTCACTGCCTGTCAGGGTCCAAAACACTCTTTCTGTGCTATCGGGGCTAGGAGGAGGGGTGCTTGCTTTAATGGTTAAGACTGGATGATAGCCACATATGAACAGATGTTTGTTTTGGAACATATCAATCCTGGAAGAGATAAATTTACATAGTAGCTTAAATATACATGGGCTTACAGATTAGCAGCTATGTATGTCAGGAGAAGCTGAGAGATTGAGCGGCAATGAGTTTTGGTTGTTTGGTTGGTTTTTGTTTATTATTATTATTACTGGAATAATGAAATTGCTCTAAAAATGACTGAACTGATGAATGCAAATTATGTGATTATACTGAATATCATTGATTGTATAGTTTGGATGGATGTATGCTTTATTTGTTCAGGAGCAGATGTGGCTCAAGTCGTTGAGTGCCCACCTCCCACACAGGTGGTCCTAAGTTTGGCTCCTGCTGCCTCCTGAAAAAACAAAAACAAGCAACAAGCAAAACAAATGAAAAACCAACTCAGAGAAGCTGATGTGACTCAATGGTTGAGTTCTGGCTTCCCATATACAAGGCCCTGGTTTTAGCCCCAGTACCACAAAAATATATGTATTAATATATATATTTGTTTAACAAATGTGAGTGATTTTTAAATGTTCCCAGATAAATAGTAACTGAGAGCCATTAACAACAGACCTGCCCTACAAGAATAGCTGCAGGTTAGGAGGAAACTATAGTAGAGTTCTTGGAGGAGAGTGTAGAAATGAAGAATATCAGTAAAGGTAACTAAAAGGGTTAACGAAAAATTGAGACAAAACAAGATATGATATATAAAAACCACAGGATAAAATGGTTGAAGTAAGTACTGCCTTTACAAAAATAACATTGAATCTATTAAGATTAACCTCTCTAATCAAGAGAAACAAATTGGCAAATTGGATAAAAAAGTATGATCTACCTATATTGTAACAATTTGATGTTATGTATGAATTCCAAAAAGAGATATTGATTATGTTTGTAAACTGGTCTGTTCCTTTGGGTGTGATACCCCTTTGATTGTATTAAATTCAGAGGTTTCACTTTTATTTTATTAAATCAAGATTAGGCCTTTCATTTGATGATGTCATTAGGGTGACTCAGTTTGAGTCCTTGCCCCTTTGATGGGCTATATGAACAGATGCTCAATCAAGAACATGAAATAGATGCTTAGAGAAGAACACAGAGGAAGAGAGACAGCTCCATAGACATGGCAGAGGCCCCAGGAAGAGAGATGAACCTGATAGTTTGCAGCTGAAGAGAACAGAGAAGCTAAAAGCCCTCAGAGAAGAGCCTAATGCCAGCCTACAGCTGAGATCAGAAGAAGCTGGGACCACAGAGACTTAAGAGGAAAAAGGATGGCTGAACTCTTGCAGACATGCCTGCCATCTTGCTTCAACATGTGGCAAATAACTTTGGGTGAGAAAGTATCTGTTATGGTACCTTGAGTTGGACTCTTTAGGGCCTTGTGACTGTAAGCTTCTATCCCAAATAAATACCCCCTATAAAAACCAACAAATTTCTGGTACTTTGTACCAGCACCCCTTTGGCTAACTAATGCATACATGTTTTCTACAAGAGACTGGCCTTAGACCAAAGGACACAAAGAGCCAGAAGGTGGGGTTGGAGAAAGATATTCCATGCAAATAATAATCAAAAAAGAACTGGGATAGTTATACTAATATCAGACAAAATAGACTTTAAATGTGAAGATGTTATAAGAGACACACCAGGATATTATATACTAATAAATGGGGCAATCAAACAAGAAGAAATAGAAATCATAAACATTTATGCACCTAACCAGGGTGCCCCAAAATACCTGAGGCAACACTGGAAAAACTGAAGAGAGAAATAGATGTCTCTACAACAGTAGTTGGACACTTCAATATACCATTCTCATCAATAGTTGCAACATCCTGACAGTATCAATAAACAAAGAATTTGAATAATATGATAAATGAACTAGACCTAAGAGACATATTCTGAATATTTCACCTCAAAAGAGCAGAATATACATTCTTTTCAAGTGCTCCAGGGTCATCCTACAAGGACAAACCACATGTTGGGTCACAAAACAGGTCTCGATAAATTTAATTTCTATAATCATAATGAAATGAAGCTGGAAATTAATAACAGGTAAAGGACTGGAAAATTCATAAATATATGGAGAAAAAAGAGAAAATACAAATAAATAAAAACAGAAATGAGGAGGACATTACTACTGACCCCACAAAAATTTAAAAATTCATAAGAGGATACTATATACAACTGTATGTCAAAAATTAGACAACTTACATGACATGAACAATTTCCTAGAAACACAGAGAAAACCTACAGAGACATACAGAGATCCTAGAATTAAAAGACTTCAACAAACTGATCACAAGTTAAGAGATTGAATTGGTCATCAAAAACCTCCCCAAAAGAAAGGACCAGATGTCTTTGCAAGGCATTGTCGGGAGAATACTCGGGGTTTCATGAAAGCTCTGGTACATTTCCCACCTCCCTATCATCCACTTATATTTCTAAATTGGTTTCAAATTTGACTTCTCATTTGAAGCCTTCTCTGGCCTACCTTAGGTAGAATTTCTTACGACCATGCTCTATACTTTATTGTAGTGAAGAAAGGTCTTTACCATAGCTTAGAGCACACTTGATTGCATTTACTTTAGTTGGTTGCAAAAATGCCCACATAGTCTTCCTCTCTGTAATCACACCCTTTTAAAAATAAAATTTTATTGAAATATATCACTCATACATGAATATACATAAACAATAAGTGTACAGGAAAAGTTGTGAGCTTACAAAACAAGCATGTATATCATCTTACAGTGATCTCATACATCAGATCTCCACCAACACCTTGCATTGTTGTGAAACATTTGTTCCAAACTATGAAAGAGTGTTGTAACTTTTCAGGTCCTTTCTTCAAGACAGAAGACTTTTCTACCCCTACAATTGGGCTGACATTGTGATTGTTTTGGTCATTGGAACAGTAGCAAACCTGATACAAACAGAGAATCAAAAGTGCCTGTGCATTGCGCTTTCCCTTTTGCTGCTTTTTGAACCCTGAGAACCCATGGAAATGAGTTGAGGCCAAGTTGCTAGATGATAAGAGACCATGTAGAGAGATGTCTGGCTCTTGGAATTGTGTGGATTTTAGACCAAATGATCCTCAGGTGTACTTATAGCTTATTGCAGTCACATGACCATGCTTAGTTTAGAGCAGCTGAACCTGCACCAGATCAGAAGAATCCCACACTGGTAATCTGAAAAATCATGAATGCAATAAATAATTGGTGTGGTTCAGTTCTGCTCTGTTTTGGAAAATTTAGCCTTATTTTTTTATGGTATCTCCCACCCCTATAGATCAGCAATGTTATGCAGGATGTAATGAAGGTCAAAGACATTGGAGAAGATCCATGATCTTTTTTTTGTCTTTATTTGTTTTTTTAATGTTAGATTAAAAAAAAATGAGGTCCCCATATACCCCCCACTCCCTCACCCCACTCCTCCCCCTATAACAACAACCTCCTCCATCATCATGAGAAATTCATTGCCCTTGGTGAATACATCTCTGAGCACTGCTCTACCTCATGGTCAATGGTCCACACCACAGCCCACACTCTCCCGCAGTCCACCCAGTGGGCCATGGGAGGACATACAATGTCCGGTAACTGTCCCTGCAGCACCACCCAGGACAACTCCAACCCCTAAAATGCCCTCACATCACATCTCTTCCTCCCACTCCCTACCCCCAGCAGCCACCATGGCTACTTTTTCCACACCAGTGCCACATTTTCTTCAATTACTAATCACAATAGTTCATGTATAGAATATCAGTAAGTCCACTCTAAAAACAATGCTTTTGCTACTTCTGTGCCAGTACTGAACGCGAGTCAGGCCCAGGGCACCCAGAATATTTGATTCTATAGATTCACAATTTTCCCCTGAGGTGGTGTCTCAATAAACAGGGTCTGTTTTAGGAACTTATATCTAGGACTTTCTCTCATACTGCTACCTGCTATCCCTGAGTCTAGTTCATTCAGTATGACCTCTTGAAGGAGCTGAGACTTTTACCACAGATCTTAAGAGCCATGCATTTTCAATAGCTTCTGATTTTCAGAGCCCAATTAGGTAGAGAAAATTAGGTAGAGAAAAATAAAAACAAGGAAAGATTGTATGCATAATTTAAATTATAATAAATTATCTTGCATGCATATTCAAAAGGCTGCAGAAATAAAACATTCCCTTGGTTCTTTTAAATGTTGCAGATGATAAAAAAAAACTTTAATTTTGCCACAATCTACAGGGAATAACATAAAGAGCAGATAGGGAGAGGAATAACTCCCCATCCATTCCCCATGATGTCTTCACCCTCACACTTCCCCTGAAAGTTACTAGAAGTATTTCTTAGTCCCTCACATCTCCACAAATGGCATCTGTCATGTTCCCACAGCCAGAAATTGCCTTCTGTCCTACTGTCACTGCAAAACTATATTAAAAGATAAACTCCAAATGTGGCAGAAGATTAATAAAATGAAGTTAAAGTGGAATTTATTTTTCATATTTAATGATCTCACTGAGTCTTTTAGAAGATTTTACTTAACAACAATTTCAGAGGGAAGAGAGACCCCTTCATGAGGGAGACACATCACAACTTGGGATGCCTCTAAAATAACATGACCCAGATGTTATATGTGTTTTTTTGTTTTGTTTTGTTTTAATTTTTTGCTTTTTTATCATCTGCCTCCTCTGCATAGTAAAAGTTCCATGAGGATGGAAATTTTTCTCTTCTGTTGTGTATCTCTGGTACCTGGAATTATGTCTGGCAACTAGGAAGTGCTAAAAAATATTTTTGAATGAATGAATGAGTGAATGGAAATGTTGGGATTCTTCTCTTTGTACAGTTCACTTTATATTTACTGGTGAAAACAAGAAAAAGTATATTTAGACTATTCCAAATGTATTTCAGAATTTATTAAAATGAAAAAAGAGCTTGTATAATTGAGTGATAGAAAAAAATAAGACACTGCACAAATAAAATATGCCATTCTTAACTTTGCATTGAAGGGAGACAGCTCTGTTTCTGCCATTCACACTGTAAGATATGCCAACACAACAACCCCTTATTTAAATGCACAAAGCAAAAATAACAATCCTGCTCTAGCTCAAGCATTAAACTGTAGAATTTTAAAGCGAGTAAGCACTGACTATCTGAAGGCATTTTATTATGTACAATTTCTCACTTCTAATTTTGGAAAGTAGAGAGCCAAGGTGACAATGATAGCATTATGAAAAATTAGCAGATCTATATACTGTTACTTTTCACTGTCATTGCTTGAATGTCCATGACCTAGGCCATAACATTGCACAACTCCCGTTTATCCGATAGGCTTCTAAATATCAGAACGTCCTAGAATGCTTTGTCCTTTTTTCTCTATTCATACTGTCTCTATTTTGCCTCACTAAGAGGCCTCACTAAGAGGCAAAATAGTTCATAGTGCCTATAGCTGAGGATGTCCAAGTTTCCATTTCCAGTCATGGCAGTTTCTTTGAGGTTTGGGCCCATATATTTATATTTGGCAATCTGTCAGACTCTGCATCTCAGTTTCTTCCTCTGTGAAATCTGAATTACTATAATCCAATCTCATATGCTTTTCAGGCATAGCAAATACCTTAAAAAGGAAACACACTTAGAAGACTGCCTTGCACCATACTATGTACTCAAAGACCGTTATCTCTTATCACTATTATTTGATCTTTCCATATTTTCATGTAATAGAAATGTCATCAAAGTAATAAAACAACTATTGGGTCCAGCCCCTGTTCCACACTTATTAATGAAATTCTCAAGAATTCAGTGATAAACTGACTTGTTCTCTACAATGGACATAGTTAGGAAAGATTGGCCAGGCCCCTCCAAATATATTATTCCATCATTCCTATGGATGAGCATTCAGTGAAATTTCAACCAACTTATGTGTCAAAAATTAGTATCATTCCAGCTGTTCATTTTAATAACTCAGTCATAATATCTGCTTAGGACACACATGGGGATTGTGGTAGTTTGAGATTATTTATGAATCCCTAAAAGGGAGATTATGTTTGTAAACTAATCTATTCCTCTGGGTATGTAATTGTATTAGATTCAGGTGAGATGTCTTTGATTAAATTATGTTAAGTTAGGACTTTGATCACATCAGCAGGGCATGACTCTGGTTGAGTCCCTGCCCCCTTGGTGGGCTGAAATAAATGGGCAGTCACTCAAGAAGACACAGAAGAAGATATAAGAAGAGATAGCTCCATAGTCACAAGAAGAGAGAGAACTTTGTCAATTTTGATCCTGGAACCCTGGGGAGAGATGAACAATTTGCCTGATACTTTGCAGCTGTAGAGATCAGAGCAGCTGAGCAGCTGATAAGGCCTGGGAATAAATGAGCTCTATGCCAGACTGACATAGGAAGCCCTGAGAGAGCCTACAGCTGAGATCAGAAGAAGCTAGCCCATGGAGCCTTAGGAAGAAGGAAGGAGAGACCAGGCAGAGATCACTTGCAATCTTGCTTCAACATGTGGCAACTGACTTTGATGAGAAAGCAACCTTGAGGTGGACTCTTCAGGGACTTGAAACTGTAAGCTTTTACTCCAAGTAAATACCCTTTATAAAAGCCAACACCCCTTCAGCTAACTAATACAGGGATATATACTCTGTTCTAATTAAAATAATATTCCTTCCACCTTTTTATAGCCCACTGCTCTTTCCTTGTCATTGTTCTCTGCTTTCATTTCACCTAAGGTATGACCAAGTCTGTTTGAGGCTCATGCATAGAAATGTAAATAAATTTTGCATTTATGGAAATAATCCTGTAATCTATAAATAATGGCATTCAAATTTTTAATTGCTTTTTCTTATCTTATTTTGCTAGCTTGGACCTCCAGCTTTTTATATTTAGTAAAAATAGCAAAAACTCTATACTTGTTAAATAAAAGGAAATAGCTAGTATTTCACCATGAAATATCATGTCAGTTGTAGTTTTCCAGGTTATGGAATTTTCTCTTCTGTCCTTAGTTTGCTCAATGTTACTATTACCCGAAGTTTTTGTTTTGCTTCCAGTGGGTTCTTCTCTTCTCTTGAGATGAACATTAATATTTTCTTTTTAATCTATAAGTATAGTTATTTGAATGATAAAATTTTTATGATGATTTTGACTTGCATGTTTGGAATATACCAATTTAATCATGGTATAGTATATGTTTTGTACTTGATGAATTCAGTTTCCCAGTATTTTGTTCAGGTTATTGCATCTTGATTACTTGTTATACTATGTTTATAGTATAACTTTTTTTTCTTTTATCATCTGTTTCTACTTTGGTATCAGTGTTAGACTACCATCATAGGATTATTTGTAAATTGTTTCCTCTTCTACTATTCTTTGATGGATTGAACAAGATTGGAGTCATCCACTCCTTGTATGTTTGATAATCCTGTCTGTAAAAGGTCTAGTACAGTTATTTTCTTTGCAGGAAGATTTTAAACTGCTGATTTTGTTAATCATTAAAGGATTTTTCTGACAATATATTAGAAGAGTTGTAACTTGCGTGCTTTAGGGTGCTAGAGTCCCATCTTTAATTATTATTTGGATTATCACTATTTTCATCATTTCCCAGACTTGTTTGGTTTAGATTAGTCACAGTATCAATTTTATTATCTTATACTTATTTGCTGTAAAGAAATTAACAGCAGGCTACTTGTATTAGTCAGGGTTCTTGAGTGAAATGGAACTGACAGAAAATATCTGTAAATAGTATGAGATTTTATAAAATTGTCTCACACAATTTTGGGGGTGCAAAAGTTCAAATTTTGTAGGGCAAGCTGCAAGCTAGGGACTCCAGTGAAGGTCCTCATTGAGTTGCCCAGGAGACACTGGTTATCTGAAGTAGAGAAGGATTTTTATCCCTGAATGCTGAAATCCCTTCTCCTTCTAAGGCTTTCAACTGATTGGATGTGATGTCACTCATTGCTGACAGCAATCTCTTCAGTTGATTATAGATGTAACCAACCATCTTTACAAGCAACCATCTTTACAGTGGTTACAAGATATAACCACTGAGTATTATAGTTCAAGAAATGCCCTTGTACTACAATTAGCCCAGTACTTGCTTGATGAAACAAGTAGACACTGTTACCTGGCTGATTTGACACATTAGCTTAACCATCACACTACTTAAGCAGTTTTTTGTCTCTGGAATGTATGGAGGATACATGCTATTAATATTTTCTAATTTATTTTTACTTTTTTATTTATTTCATAATTTCCCAAATAACTTCAAACTGTTATTTTCACACTCAGTTCTTTAATCCTGCTGGAATTGTGTGTTTTGTTTTGTTTTGTTGATGGTGTGATGAAGTGTCTAGTTGCATCTGTGCATTAGAAGAGAACACACCTTGGCATCACGAATGGGAAGGCTACACATTTTGCAGTCTCATACATCACTGAGTGCAATGAGTGCAGCTCAACTGGTACCGCAGGCCCAACCTCTCTAGACACCTCCCATGATGATGACAATGAGGAAGAAAAGTAGAAAGCTAAGGAGGGTGGGGACCAGGACCCAGACCCAAGGAGCTCCCTGCTCCAGCCAGTCATCCCTACAGAATCTTCTGCTCTGGTAAGAGGACAGAGGAGGGGGCTTTCAACCAAAAGGTTTCTGGAAAATTACCCAGGGAGAGTTAGTGAGGAAGGTTCCAAAAAGTGTCTCTCGATCTTGCCATGCAAGAGGCACTGCAGTTGCACATGCAGGGGGCCCCAGGCTTTGGAGGCCAGACATTTTTGCAGCACTGGTCTGTAATCTGGAATTAAAGTGTTCTCCATTATCATAACTATGAACCACTACTCAGACTAAGGAGGAATTATCAAAATCAAATCAAAACAGAATTTCCACAATTGATTTAATAGTCATGAATTTACAAAGTGAAGTTAACCACTGGCAATAAATGCCTGGTTGGAGCCCAAGTTGGAAAAGAAAAGCCCCAAAGGAGATGCCCAAACAAGTAAATGAGTCCCCTTGTTATGCCATCCTCCCTTACCCCAAGCTTTCTCATTATTATGTCCCAAGACTTTGTAAATGACTTTGAGCTCCTTGGAATAAAGATACCCATGTATACTGCTGCTTTTATCTAGTGAGGAAATTCCCCAATTCTGAGTGAGACTAAGGGCTGAGAAGTCTTCCAGGGGCTGCCCAGATCTCTGTACTGGATATTTAAAGCACCCGGGTTCAGAGCCCCTTTGGTTTTCTAGCAATTTGTCATGATTCTTATGTCTTTGGACTCCTAAGTCACTGAGACTTCCAGAAGTCATAACCCCTTCCTCCAACTTGGACTTTCTCCCCATCAGGGTCTCAGGAACAGCTTTCCTATCGTGTCCCTGTTAAGGACACTGTTCTGTTTTGGCCTGCACCTTGAAAAGCTGCCACTACTGAGGTGGCACGAAGTTACTTCAACTGCAAAATTAAAACTGGCAGAAATTACCACTCATGATGCTGGTGCAATGCTGGGAAGAGAGAAGTTGTATAAGTTAGAAAGTCCTACTTATGACTACTGCCAACATCAGGTT